>NC_088932.1:45530000-45682500 GCF_038396675.1 Hydra vulgaris
AATTTTTTTTTTTTTTTTTTTTAGGAGTTCAAAAAGGTAATTATCTTCTTGTATTTTTAGTTAAAATTTTTCAAATTTAATTTTTTAGTTTTTTTTTTCATTTACATTTTATATGCATTGCCAACCAACAGTTATTTCATGGACCTAGCAAAAAAAAAAAATTTTTTCGTGAACTTAGCAAATTAAACTGGTTTTTAGTTGTGTTTTTTTATCAGAACCAAAAACTTTTAAAATTGACCAGCTTATCTTTTGTAAAAAGTGTCTTTAACAGACAAATGAATTGCATCACTGGTGCAAAATTTGTTTTTTAATTTATTGAGTTGCATATTTTTCATACTTCTGCTGTTCATATGGGAATAAAATATAAAATTTAATCAAAATATAATTTTAAAACGCAAGTAGTTATTAATTTATGATCATTATCGGTTTCAAACTGTTTAATAATCACTTTAATTATGCTGGTGACAACCTTACTTTCATGCCTTCTCTTCTTTCCCAATTTTTGGCCAAATTTTGGTCTTTTACAATTTTTAGCCAAATTTTGGTCTTTCCTTTTTGGCCATTTTAGAGTTATAGTGATTAAAAAACAATTAATTATTAAAACTTTTTTTTTTCTTAATTCTTAACTTGTTAAAGTAAGAAATCTGTGGTAAATCTGCTTTTTTGAATTTTTTTTTTTTTTTTTTTAAATTAAGGTTTTACAATAAATTGTGTAGGCATAAACTGCCTGTCAACCTAATTATATAATACTTGACAATTACAGAGTTTGTATAACTAATAGAAAATAAAATGTGGATTAGTCATAGAGAAGCCATTCATTTTTTAGATGATTGTCTAGAAGCAGTTTAAACGTTTTTAAAGATAACGCTGATACAATGTGATTAGGAAGAGAGTTCCATTTATTTATTATTCTTAGAGAAAAAAAATTCATACGTAAATTTAATCGCGAAGATTGTTTTTTTAGTTTATATATATGACCACGAGTAATAGATTTACTATCTATTTCAAAAAGACTTCTGTCACTATTGTTGTTTTTGCACCATTTGTAGACGTTGATTAGGTCTGCACGAAGTAGCCTGTATTTTACAGTTGTCATATTTAATGCCAACAATCTTTGTTCATACGGTAGATCCTGTAATCCATTGATTCGTTTCGAAGCTCTTCTTAACACATTTTCTAGTTGCCGTTTGTCTTTGAGAAGTCCAGGGTTACAGATTGATCCACAGTATTCTAGGTGAGGGCGGACTAGTGCTGAAAATAGTTTTTTGAAGGATAATAAGTCTGGATATGATGTAAATGTTCTTTTTATTATTCCTATTATTTGTGTGGCTTTGTTGACTTGAATAGTTGTGTGTTTGGAAAATAATAAGTTCGAATCTATGTGAACACCTAAATCTCGTTCGCAATTTGTGGTTTTAATGTTTACTCTTATATTTTTTTCTGGATCATGCATATTATAAGTATGGGATTTGTTGTTGTTTTCTAAGTGCATTACAGAACATTTATCAATGTTAAATTTCATTCCCCATTTTTGAGACCGTGTAACAAGAGCGTCGATGTCATTTTGTAATTCGCAGATTGCGCAGATTGAGTATTTTCAATAGAACGGAAGATTTTGGTATCGTCAGCAAAAAGAGCAGCTTTTGATTTGATTACTTCAGGGATATCGTTGACATATATAATAAAAAGTAAAGCTGAAAGGACGGAGCCTTGGGGAACTCCACTTTTAGCGGGTACCCAGTTTGAATAATTTCCATTAACAACAACTCTTTGTCTACGGTTTTTCAAAAAGTTTTTAATCCAATATAGTATTGATCCACTTTGTCAAAGGCTTTTTCAAAATCAAGATAAATGTTGTCGATGGGAATATTATTATCAAGTGATGACGTCCAATAATTAATTACAGTTAAAAGGTTAGTTAAGCAAGAATGATCCGGAGGAAATCCATATTGGTGTGAACTTAATAAGTTATTTTTAATCAGGTGTGTCATAATATGATTTTTTATAATTTTCAAAGATTTTTATTAAAGTACAAGTTATACTGATAGGTCTATAATTAAGTGCTTTTGATCTGTCTCCTTTTTTGAATATGGGTGTAATTGTTGCGTCTTTCCATATTTGGGGTATTGATCCACTCTCAAGTACTTTGTTAAAAATAGTAGATAGATGTTTAGACATTTGAAAGCATTGGTGATTTAGATGAGTTTAGACTTTTGAGGTATGTTTCGATATTTTCCGGACTTAGATCAATATTGTTTGTTAGTGAATTTACATTTTTATATGTTAGGTTAAATGGTGGTGTTGCTGTTATTTTTTTGTTTGAAAAAGTATCAGCAAAACAAATATTGAATAGATGAGCTTTATCTAGATCAGTAGTTGCAACAATATTATTGTATTGGATGTCAGGGAATGCTTCTTTGTTTTTTCCTTTTGATTTGACATACGAGTAAAATGCTCTTGGATTTTGGTCTATGTCTCTCGCCAGTTTTTTTTCAAATTCAATAATTGCTTTTCTGCACGCAGTTTTTGCTTTGTTTCGTGAAATGCGGTACTCATTATATGTTTCTTCATTTCTGTTCAATATATATTGACGATATTTCTCTCGTTTAAATTTAAGTTCGTTGATTATTTGAAAGTCAATCCACTTTGAGCGTTTTTTATTATTAAAGTTAGATTTTGGGATATTATTGTTGATAGTAGTTTTAAGTTTATTGAAAAAGATACTCCATAGTTGGTCTGAGTTGGATGTTGGACAGAGTTTAATATTTGCAAGGTCTTCATTAATTTTGTCATAGTTCCCTTTTGTGTATAAATGCTTTGTATGGTATTGTGGTAAATTTATAATAGATTCAATCGATACAGTAAAGTAGAGTAGTTGATGATGACTTTTGCCAATGGGTGCTAGATGAGTTAAAAAGGAGATCATGTTTTCATCAGAAGTAAATAAAAGGTCAATTATAGAAGGATTTTGATTTTGTCTGATGTGTGTTGCATTTGAAATGTGTTGGGTTAAAAAAGAATCGCGAATATTTTCAGTAAATTTAATTGATTTAGAGGAATTTGTAATAGGCTGTTTTGGATTTTGCCAGATGATATCTGGGTAGTTAAAATCTCCTATAATAAGAATGTTTGGATATTTGTTTGAAAGTTTGGCAATGTGTTGATTTATGCAGTTAGTGTTTTCATGGTTACTATTTGGTGATCTGTAATATAAACTTAACAATAACTTAGAAGTTTTCGTTGCAATTTCACAACTGAGCGATTCAGATGGAAATATATCTAGGTTTATTAGGGATGACTTTAGTTTGTTATGTATAAATATTGCTAAACCTCTTCGGCAAGAACTATTCTTGTGATTTGTATGTAGTAAGTAATTTTCAATAGCAAACTCGAGATCATTAACTTCAATTTTTTTATTTTAAAGCAGAGTTTCTGTTAAAAAAATAATTTCGGGTTTCAGATTGTTTACAATTTGTTTGAGCTCGTGGCGTTTATTTAGGAAGGAGTCGATGTTATAGCTTTGACGGATTTAATTTCAGTAATTTTTTTAATGGTTTGAAAATTAATCCAATTTTTTATAGTTTTTTTATATTTTTTGTTTACTGAAATTAAGTTTGATGACTTCGTTGCGCCTAATGCACCATCGAAAGGGTGAGTTTGGTTCATTTTCAAGGAGAATTTGGTTTTTCTTATTTCTTTCTTTTCTAAGTTGAGAATCGATTTGCCTTTCGGCGAGTGTCATATCTAGATTAATGAAGACGTTTGTATATTTTATCTTTTAGCGTAATTCCCTAGCGGCAAGTAAAACTTTATTGCGTTCGCTGCTTTCAGGAAGTACTGCAATAATGGGCGGAGGAGTTTTTGAGTCTTTTTTGTTTTTTAATCTTATTATTTTAATAGGTTTTTCATTGCCTTTACCAATTTCCTCAAATATCTCGTCAATTATTTTTTTGTCGTCGTTGTTTTTTTCAAGTTCATTTATTTTTTTTGATTCTGGAATTCCAAAAACGATAATGTTCTTTTCACGCTTTTTTTTTTCTTCCTGTTCAGATAATATAGTTTTGGTAATTGAGTTTACAACAATAGCTTTTTCTGCAGATTTATTTTTGTGATAAAGATTTGACCAAAATGTAGCTGAACTATTTCCGGTTTCTTTTTTCGATTCTAATAATTCAATTCTTTTTATAAGTCTTTGAATAGTTTCGTTTTGATCACGTATAATATCGGATAGTTCCGAACAGCTAAGTTTACCTTGCTTAATCATGAATATTGTTATGACGTCGTGTCGATTTTATGAAATTAATAATGAATAAGTAATAATAATGTAAAATATGAAAATAATAACAGGATAATAATAACAGTAAAATAAAATTTACAATTAAAAAAAAAATCTGAAAGAAAAAATATATATATATTTATTATGTTTATTTATTATGTTATATAAATTTTATAAAGAAAACAAAAATATATATATATATCGACTAAAAATTAAATTGAAAAAAAAAAAATGAAAAATAGAGAAGTTTATAAAAATTTGCAAACAAAACAACAAGAAAAAAATAATTTTGAATAAAAATTAAAAAAAAAAAAAAAAAATAGTAATAATTATGTTTCTTACGTATTCAGAAAAAAAATAAACGGCTTGTCACGTTGAATGCGTAAGTCGGAAAATTAATAACATTTTAATTAATAACCGGAATTAATAACATTTGCTTAACATATTTAATTGATACAATTAATTTAATACCAGTAGAAAAATCAAATTATTTAGCGAAAAATCTTTAAAACTAATATTTTTTTTCTTATCACAGATTAAATTGTTTTTAATGGATTTTCTAAATTTTAAGGATAAGTATATGAAAACTTGATTGGCAGTCCATATTAATCTATTTTATTATTAGCATCTCTTTATACTTGCATTGTTTTTTTGTTGTTTTTTTTGCAAGGTAATGAGTGATCTATATTCTGATTCTGCTTTTAATGTTGTGCACAAAAAAGTTAATCTTGCTGAAGATATGCTGGATTGGGAGCATGAAAGATTTTCAATGAGACGTTTACCCGCTGGAACTTTTTCACATTATGATAAAACAACTCAAAGAGGTTCCATTTTAGATACAAAGTAAGTTTAAGAAATTTTATGCTTTTTTAAAAGATTTGAAATTTTATTAGCTCTTCAATAATTATTCAAATATATTATTTATAGTGCAATACTAAAAATAGCACAATAAATAAACAAAATTGTGAAAACATAGTGTTATAATAGACTTAATAACATAAGTTGAATTATTTTGAATAACCTTAAAATTAGGTTTTACTCCCTTTGATTCCAACTAGTTTCATTGGTTGCTTTCTAGAGTTTTCAGAACTTTTTCTGTCTTTTGATCATTTTTATACTTAGTCGTTTTTATATTTATTTTTATATTTTATATTTTTATTTTTATACTTAGTCATTTTTATACTTAGTCGTAAAAACTATTGTATAACTGCATAAATAATATTTATTAATTAAAGAATATTTTTATTCTAATTATTAATGTATTAATATTCTTGAATGGCATACAGTTACTTGCATTTTTTGATTTCATTTCAGTATATGCTTTGAATATATTTAGGAATATTTATATGCAGGTATATTTAGGTATACTTAAAGAACTCAAGTCTTTTTCAAGGTATAATACATCAAGTACTTGTAAATGGTACTTGCAGTACCATTTTCTAGTACTTGAGATATTTGCAAATGGTAATGATAATGATACCTGTATATCTGTATATATATTAGTGTTGTAACTAGTTGGTTGGAGGCCCTTACCCCTTACCGTACCCCCTCCCCAACAAAAAAAATTTATTTTTTTAAAAACCCTTTATTATTAGGTATTACAAAAAAACAAAGCTTTTATATTTTAATTGTATTATAATATTACAAATGGTAAAGTTTTTAATATGTGTCAGCTTGTAACATTTTATAACTAGGAAATTTTCAACTACCTAAAAGATATTCAGAATTGATTTTTAAGATTAAACTTATAAAAAAATATATTTTGTTCAGGTATTAACATGTAGTTGAAAGCTGTCAGTTGCAAATAATAGATTTTGGCAAAAAAACTGTGTAAAATGATTTTTTACATGTGTTTTTTCATAATTGTAGAATAAACAGTGTAGCATTGGAAAGGAACATTAGAGTTATAGCAGAAGGGCTAGCTAGACATATCTACAATTTATCAGGAAAAGTAATTTTTTTTTTGTTACTGTTTTCATGCATAGTATGTACATTAAGTACCTTTGTTTTTGTTATACTTTTGTTTTTTTTAAAAACCTGCTACATCAAAATGCCACAATAAATTACATTTTGTTAATTTGCACATTGATTTAATCATATATGTATGTGGGCTGCGTACATGTTAAAGTTTTGTAAATGCTTGTTATGTAAATGAGAGGTATGGAGTTCAAAACTGTATGTCAATTTATTTGTATAGCAGTTTACTTTATAAAAAGTTTACTTATGTCTGTTTGCATGTGTACAAAATATATTTTAGATATTAATTTAGTTCTATTATTATTATTGTTATATTGCTCATTCTTGTACTTCAAACAATGAACAAAACATTTTCCATTTTAAATATTAAACACATTTCACTACTAAAGTTTTATATTTATATTTAAATCTATTTGTTTATATTGTAATTTTTTCATACTTTTTTAGTCTTTTTCTAACAAGCTAGAGATCTTCTCAGGGAATATGGTAATTATTCTTGATATTTGTATTAAAGTAGATGAATTTTTATATATATATATATATATATATATATATATATATATATATATATATATATATATATATATATATATATATATATATATATAGTTATATATATATATATATATATAGTTATATATATATATATATATATATATATATATATATATATATATATATATATATATATATATATATATATATATAGTTATATATATATATATATATATATATATATATATATATATATATATATATATATATATATATCTTCATAATATTTTGACCTATTTTTGCACAGATCGCCATCAGATGTAAAATACAATACAAAAAACCGTTATAAATATTACATAAAAAACGTCAAAGCCATACGTGGTTACATAACAAAGTAAATTTAAAGTTATCAAATAATATTTAATTCCGTTTTTATGAATAATTTTTTTAAACAGAGGACTCTAAATGTTTGTAGAAATTTTAACTCCTTTGTTACGGTTAAGAAGTATTTTATTTCCTGGTATGTTGAGGTAGTTAATTTCAAGTGATTCTCTAACTTTACGTTGTACTCTGATTTTTTGGATGTGACCAATCAAACATACCATTACATTCTCTACCATGTTCGGTTGCCCCAGATGCATCCCATTTACCTTTTTTTGATGTTCAATGCATCTCGTTAAAATTTTCTTTTTTGTTTCGCAAATGTATATGCTACCACAAGAGTATGTGAGTTTGTAGACACTGGGATTGCTATTGGGATTTAATTTTGACTTGTTACATAAGATGTTTTTTAACATAAGTGGTGTAGTAAAAATTATTCTGACATTGTAAGGTTTAAGTTGTTTTCTAAGTTTTGGACCTATTCTTGGGAGCCATGGAAGCTTAACTGTATATTTACTTGTTTCTGTTTTATTATAGTTTATTTTAGAAAGGTTGTTTGTTTTCTGAATAGAGTTCTTGGCAGTTGTTTCAAGCTTTAATCTATCGCAGAGTTGTTAACAAGGCCAAAAGTAGCAAGGCCAAGACCAAGAGCTTTAAGGTCAAGGCCAAGATTAAGAGTTTCAAAGCCAAGGCCTACGCAAACATTTTCAAGACCAAAGACTTCAATTTTCGCCTAACGTTAAGGCCAATTATTAACAAAACTTTAAGTAGCAAGTGCTGTGACAATAAAACCATATTTTGTAAAAATAGGTAAAGGTTGTGCGCAGAATTCAACGAAGATAATATGAAAATGTTTAGTTTTTTTTGAAGGCCAAGGCCAAAAAAATCAAGGCTAAGGCCTAAATTTTTGGCCTTATAGCAAAGCCAAAGACTAACAACTCTGCTCTATCGTGTCCATTTTCTGCAAACATGTTTATTAAAAACTCTGTTTCATCATTATGATACTTCATGGAACAAATTTTAATGGCACGAGATACGAAACCTTTAAAAACACCCATAACTATTTTTGGATTAATCCGAATATGAGTTATTAGTGTTGGTTACAGTTATATCCAAGAGGTTTAGTTCTTTTTTATTGTTTTCTTTTTCTGAAGTATATTTTATTGCTGGATCTTGTTTATTTAATAACTCTAGAAACATTTCATGATTTTGTGTTAAGTCGAATCTTGCATGACTATTATCTACATACCTTCTGTATGTCTTAAGCGAAAAATGACCAACCTCAGCAATAATAAGAGCTTCTGTTTTCAAATACTGCAAAAATGCTTTGGCAACTACGACCATTAAGGACAGTCCTATTAGTTCCGAACTTGATATAGATCTTATTTTGTTTTTGTATAAAGGATAACATTGGTTGAGGCAGAGTTCGATCATTTCATTTATATCATTAAGAGTAAATTTGTTTTTTTTTTAAGATTATTAATGTTGTTGTTTAAAATATCAATAATTACAGAAATTCCTCTGTCAATTGGAATGGAGGGATATAACGCCACAACATCAAATAAGACTTGAATTTCACTGGGATCAATTAATCAAGATTTTGCTTTGTTGAAAAACCAGGAGTTTAATAATCTTGTTTTGTTTTTGCTTAAGGTTGGTTGTATAATTTTTACAAGATACTCTGATGATCCATATGGTGGGGTACCTATGGTAGAAATGACTAGCCGCATTGGATTATTCTTTTCTGGTTTGTGAGCTTTTATGACTCCGTATAATTGTGTAGGGATGCATTCAGAAGGGTACATTTGAAAATAAGTCTTGTTAACTAACTTTTTTTGTTTTCATAATTTGCATAATAGTTTCTGGAATTTTATCATAAGGGTTTGAGTAGGGTCATAGTTGATAGTTGCTGAATGTTTGATTTCCTCTTCTAATTTATAAAATGCGTCCACTTCATTTATTAGTACAAATCCTGTTCCTTTTTCAAATGGATAAATTACTAAACCATTCATTTTTTTCTTCAAGTTGCTTAAAGATAATCTTTGTTCTTTTGTTAAATTATTGTATAATCTAACTTTTAAATTTTTGATAAGATTTTTATTCACGTTTTGTCAAATCTTTTCTGCATCAGATTTTTATTATCTTTTTTTAAACGTAAAGCAAAAGATTCGATCAGTGTTAAAATTTCCATATAAGGTAAATTTTTAAACGGCAGTGCAAAATTTGGTCCAAGATTCAGGAGATTAGTTCAACTGAGCTGGCGGAAATAGCTCTAATAGACAAATAGCAAAGAATATAAGGGTTTCTAGGGCAACAGTCAATAGAATTAAGAAAAAAATGGGGGAAAATGAACCATTGTTGTCAGAAAAGTGGAAAAACTGTGGCAGACATCGAGTGACAACCCCACGTACAGAGAGAAAAATAAGAGATATATTGGTAGAAAATAGAAGAAAATCAAAAAAAATCCTTAAAGAAATCCTTAATGAACAAGGAATATCAATTTCTTTGGGGACTCTTCGTAGAAGATTAGCAGAACAGGGCTTCAAAGCTTGTACACCTGCAATCAGACCCAAGCTCACTGAAGCTATGAAAGAAAAGCGCCTACAATGGGCAAAAAATCATTTACACTTTACTGTTGATGATTGGAAAAAGGTATATTGGAAAAAACTCATTCTTATAAACTAAATTCTTTTACATATTTTGGCTACTTATTAAAAAAATGGTGTTTTTTAATTTTTATAACTTTGACTTTTAAGGTTTGCTTATCAGATGAATCCACTTTAGAGATCATGATGGATAAAACCAATTTTTGTGAGAAGAAGAGAAGGCGAGAAGTTTAATGAGGACTGTTTGGTGCAAAGAGTAAAACACCCACTCAAAATAATGGTGTGGTCTGTTATAAGTGGCAAGGGAACTTTTAAAGCGGGAAAAGTCAAAAATTTTTGTAACCAATAAACAAATATTAATTGAAAGATTAATTGAAGTATGGCACCATAACGAAAACATTCAAAAACAGTGCTTAAATTTGATAGAGAGCATGCCAAGGAGAGTTGCAGCAGTCATCGCAGCTAAAGGTGGTCATACAAAATATTGTTGTTGATGTAGATGTTAAAGTGTATTTTTTTTTTTGTAATAAAACATATAAAAGTTATCACCGTTTTTTTTCTAAAATACCTAAATATTCATGAATCAATTGATTTAGAAATTCAATGTATGCCAAAATCTATGATTTTGGCACCTAAACCTTAAAAATGTGGAAATTTTATGATAGCTCTAATTTTTTGAGCCACCACTGTATATATATATATATATATATATATATATATATATATATATATATATATATATATATATATATATATATATATATTAGGGGTATGGCTAAAAAGCGCATTTCATTTTTTCTGAAATGACATAGTGGCAAAAGATGAACTTTTACTTGTATTAACTTAAAATAATACTTTTTTCCAAATCAAAAAAAAACTTCCCAACCAGTGCAGATGAAAATTTGGTCCCAGCTGTCTAAAAATGCAAAAAATTCAAGTTTTTGAATTTATAGTAGGGGCAGGGTCACTTAACAAAATTTCAAAAATACCATGAGAGTTATTTTTGTAACTTGATCTATCTACTTTTAGATTATGTTTTGTTTTTTGGTAAAAATGATGGGAAAAGTTGATCTTAACCATTTGCAATCATGTGCATATTTGAGAGGTTGGGGGGGTTACATATACTTTAAATATAAAACATTTTTGTAATTGTGCATTATTTATTTAGGGAAAGACTATTTTATGGTTTTTATCCAAGATTTTTTTTCATTGTTTTTAATTTTTAAACAATGATAAGCTGCAACCATTAAGTTTGCTTCTCTGTTTACTTTTGTTTCTAAAAGTTTCCATGAGGTCTTGACTAGAATTAGAAGCATGTTCTGCACTGTAATGTAGAACAATAAGACCAGTGACAAATTTTCTTAAAATATTTTATAATCTGGAAATAAGTAAATAATATATAGCGATATATACACATAGCACATAGTTGTGGATTAGGCATGGCATTCAACTAGGTGCTCAAGACGTTTTATACATAAAAACCGTCAACTTCTGCCAAAAAAAAACTTGAAAGTAATCTGCAATAATAACAATAGCAGTGAAAGTGACAAGGATAGAAATACTGACGATGACACAAACAAAACCAATAATGATGAAGACTTTTCTGGCGGGTTTCAAATTGTAATGAGTGAAGAGAATGACTCTATTGAACTGACTGATGATTTGCAGCCGTTAATCAAAAAGATGTGCATCGTTGCAAAATTGTTTCGCCATTCCCCGACAAAAAAATGATCAAACACTTCAAAAACACACATTAGAAAAGTTTGGTAAAGACCTTCCACTAATACTTGGCTCCAAAACTCTCTAGAGTAGCTTGCACACAATGCTCGAACGTTTTGTAAAATTGAATAATTGTATTCGCAACTCACTGATTGACCTTAAGTCTAAATTTGAGGTAACTGATAATGAGTTCGATGCAATATTAGCTGTTAATTCATGTCTTGCGCCAGTAAAACTGGCTGTGGAAACATTATGCCAAAATTATGCAACACTGTTGTCAGCTGATACAACATTTTCATGATAGATGACTTTAGAGAAACCGATTTAGCTGTGAAGTTGAAAGTTATGTTGATGCAACAATTCAATGAGCAACGTGCATCTTTTTCTAGCAAGCAACATTTTCTGCACAAGGGCCATCAACGTTACAAGAATTTGGATCCAGCGCTATCTTTTGAGCACCATAGCAAATTAGCCATTATAAATACCATTGCTCGACTAAAAGGTCGGCTCAATCAGAAAGCGTATAATCCTATACTTTCCACCAGCATTTGTTCTGATAGTGATTCTGTTGATAACGCTGTAAACTTGTCATTGAAAGAAAAGCTTGACATTGCAATTTTGAAAATTAAGAAATGTAACAAAAAGGGAAGATTAAATGTTTCAAATAATTCATCAAAAATTATATGTATTGAGCAGTTTTTGAAGAAGGAGGAAATCATGGTATATATTTGCAAAATTCCTACCAATACTTGAAAACTTTGAAGCTAACAAGTGTCAAATTGGAGCGTGGATTTTCAGCAAGTGACAACATTGTCACAAATTTAGATCATCTCTTGAGGATGATACTCTGAACGTTCCTATATTTTTTATGGGCTCATTTTACAAAAGAAAAAAAAGTGAAAAAGAAAAAAGTCAGTAATTTTGATATAAAATAAGTAAGCTTGTTGAATCAATGAAATTTTTGCTATTAACTTGAGATTTTAGTCATATTATGACAAATTTAAAAAAAGTTTAATAATGGTATTATCAGTATTGAAATTATTCATTACCTAAATACCGGTATTGAAAAATGGTATTAATATTATAAGCACTATTCTAAACATTTTATTGTCTCCTCAAATTTTTTACTAACCAACCTTTGTTTGTTTCCTAATGGACTCATATAACCTTTAAATTTTTTTCTTACTTCACTTTCTATTTTGCAAAATTTTTCGCGCAACATTTTTGAACATGTAATCTTTTCTGATCATTGAGAAAATTTACATCTTCTTGTCTACATTTTAAAACTTGTGTTATATCTTTCAAGATGATTGAGTTGAGACAAACCTCCTATTTCAATACATTAAGCCGTAAAAAAATAGACATGAAGCTATACTAGTTGTAGAAATATTTGGAAAATTAACACATAGTATAACCTCTGTTAAACAGTTTTCTTTATCAGCAAGTGTTATTGGTTATGTATTATGTGTAATGTGTTATATATAATTTCAATTCTTTTTCCAACATGAAAAACTTCAGAATGAGATATTTTGTTTTAACAATTGCTTGTTGACATTTTTTTTATTTACAAAAAAATTAAAAAAATTTCACAAAATTCTTTTTTGGCTGCTCCCCCTCTCCTCCTCCCCCCTCCTTTCACTCTCAACAACCCATTGAAACGTTTAGGAACAAAAGAATGTGGAGAAGCAAGCCTAATGGTTGCAGCTTATCATTGTTTAAAATTTAAAACCACTGATAATAATATCTTGGATAAAAAACATAAAATAGTCTTTCTTTAAATAAAAAATTACAAAAACAATTACAAAAATGTTTTATATTTAAAGCACATAAAAAAAAATTAAAAAGCCTAAAAAAATTTAATGGTTAAGATCAACTCTTCCCATCATTTTTACCAAAAAACAAAACATAATATAAAAGTAGATAGATCAAGCTGCAACAATAACTCTCATGGTATTTTTGAAATTTTGTTAAGTGACCCTGCCCCTACTATAAATGCAAAAACTTGAATTTTTTACATTTTTAAATTTTTATTTGCACTGGTGGGGGAGTTTTTTTTTTAATCTGGAAAAAAGTATTATTATTTTAAGTTAATGCAAGTAAATGTTATATTATTTTATGTTATATATATATACATACACATACATACATACAGTAGCACGAACTTTTAGGATTAGATTACTTAGATTTAGAAAAAATTCATTTGTTTTTAGATTTGTAATAAATTTTTTGACATTTCAGTGAAAATTTGAAAGAAATTGGACTTTTCATTCAAAAGTTATCTCAAGTTATGCTCTTGTCTGGTTATTTTTGCATGCTACTGTACCTACATAAATACATACATACATACATACATACATACATACATACATACATACATACATACATACATACATACATACATACATACAACATACATACATAAATACATACATACATACATACATACATACATACATACATACATACATACATACATACATATATGTGTGTGTGTGTGTCACCCTCCCTTCCCCCTCCCCAACACTACAAATAAAGGCCACTACAGTTAAGGGGGCTTAATTATTTATTTATTCATCTCTCCCTCTCTTTCACCCGACTGTGATGATATTGGTAGGGGTGTTAACTCAGAAACATGGAAACTTGTTTAACTCAGTTCATTATGGTAGTTCAACTCATTATGGAGTTCAACTCAGGACATTATGGAAACCTATTCAAACCACACAAACATAGCAATATTGGCATTTGAAAAAATATTTATACACAGTGCTAAAAGTGGGGATATTATAGAATTTTGTTATTCCATTTATTATGTTCTATTTTATTATTAATTTATTATTTCCATTTATTTTTTTGTTTTGACATAATAAAAAGTTAGCAGATGTACAGATACTTATTATTTTTTATCCTTTTATTTTCATTATGTTTCCTATTATTTTAATTTTTATAAATTTAAAGTAATGAATATGAATAATAAATAGGAGGATAAATAATGTCAATATATTTATGAAATAACTTTTATAGGCTTTAGACTTAGATCACATCAACTCTTGGATGAATCATCTTTCATCTCAGCCTCGCTCCCAACAGCTTATAAATAAAGAGAATCGATTACTTTCTGCAATGGAAGAGGTACAAATATATATTTTTTCAAATATTATCATTAGTTAATGAAGAAGTTGTTAAAAATTAAATTTATATTTTTTTATTTTTGCTAAAAAACTTTTCGTGCCTCAAGTATTTATTCTCTAAATAGATTTTTAATTGAGTCTTTTTTACTGTTTAATAGCTTCAGTAGAGTCTGTTAAATGTTGTAGAACTACTTTATCTTTTAAGTTTCTTTTATTTGAGAAGTTCTTAGATGCTGGTTAGGTGGCTTCCACAGCTGACACTATGTCACATTGAAGAGTTCAAAGAATCTCTTAAGTTTGAAAACTGTTAAAGTGAGCAGATACTAATATGTTTTCAGAACTTTAGGTTGCTCAAGTATAGAACTTTGTTTTCAGTAATAGAACTCTGGGCAGTTGGTCTGAAAGAACCTGGTTCAGAGATTTCATATCCAATGAGAATACTATTAAACCGTTCAGATATATCATGTTCAATGAGAAGACTATTTAAAATATGAATGAAAAAGTATGAGTTCTTCTTTTGTTGCTGCTGATAATTATTCACAGCTTTATTGAAAAAATAACTGAATGATTTCTTTGTGTTCATCTCTTAAATTATAACTTTTATTTTGTTTATGACATCCACTGAAACTTGAAAAGATGCTTTCTTGCTTTGTAGCATCTTCTTTCTAGCATCTTGCATTTCTACCATCTTCTTTCTAGCATCTTGCTTGTTTTTAAGTATCATAACAGGTTGTTTTATTACTGCCTTCTCAACCCTGTAACTATAAATCATGAACCTTGGCAACAAAGCAAACAAGGAGAAACAAGTTGAGGGTTGTCCTACCAAGGAAATGGTGGGCTTTGAACTTGTACTTTATATTTATAAAGCGATCTACCGCTACACTATTATAAATTTAAGTTATATTAGTAAAATATTGTTAGCTTTTCATCTTTATTTAAATTTTGTATTGCAGATTTTAATACAGTATCTACATGAAGTTAAACGAATAGTTACAAAGGCTGACAAAAAGTAATCTTATTTCAATTTAATAAAATCTTTTAAATTTATTTTTTTAGTTTAATTGTTTATATTTTTATTAATTATTATTATAATACTATTATATAAATATATTTCCAAATTATTGTTAATATTATCATTATAGAGGCATTTTTTTTCTTAATTTAAACTTTACAATTTTTGTTTAGAGAGCCAGAATTTGTTTTTTATGACGTTTTTGAATCTAAAATGAGTGTCTACAGGTAATACAATAATCTCAGTTTGCTCCCCTCAAAACCTTTATTTTTAAAACGATTTATTTATTTTTAGGTTATGTTCTTATTGTACATATTTTTAGGTTATATTCTTATTGTACATATTGTTTTAACAACATTTAATAAATGTGTTTGTGAAATTTTATAACAATTATTTTAAGTTTAATATAATATCAATTATAAATTAAAAAAAAAAAATTAAATATTTAATTAAAATCGAGGCTGCTTTTATATTTATGAAAATAGTAAATAATGTTTAATAAGCATTAGATTTTCCTGCGTTGAAATATCTTTCCTTTTTTTTTACTTAAATTTTGTACGTTAAAAGAAAATTAATTAAAGTTTATATTGTACTTTGTTTATATTCACATCTACATTCACATTGTTTGTACTCACATCACATAAATTATAAAAAAATTTTAAAGATATCTGTAAAAGAATAAAGTGCGAATGTCACCAGAATTCACTTTTGTATATAAGAATTATTTATGTGAAAAATGATTTAAAACCAGTTTTTTTTGAAAGTAATAAACATTTTCTCTTGTAGATTAAATCATTTAATCTAATTAAAGTTAAATTAGTTTATATAATTTGAGTTGTTACTAACATGGTCTACTTAAATTACACAATCTGATTTGTTGCATTTTCTGTAAAAATTTAAAAGGCCAGTTTTTTTACGGCTATTTAAACGATTGAGTTCTTGTTAGGGTTATAAGTCGTATTTTTTTACTGTAAGTGTTTCTTTCTTATTTTAATTCTTATTTTAATAAATTGGTTTAAATATAGTTAGATATTTTTTGAGTAATTATGTTATGTTTTGCTGGATTTTTCGCTAACTGATTGCCTGCTGATTGTTTGTTCCAATAACACAGAATACTGAAATAGGCTTTTAGATAGCTATATCAACATGCTACTAAATATAATCTTACATGTTGCTGAAGCTACCCACAAATCTCTATTGGAAATCATTGGGAAATTTTGTAGCTTTATATTTATTTTAATTGCAATTATTAGGAATTAAAAAATAGATTTTTATTAAACACATTTACTCCAAAACAATGTTTAGCAGTGTAAATATTATATTATTTATGTTATTTGCAATATTATTTTATAATACTATTATGATAATAGAGTGTATACTCTATTATTAAATTATATGTTTCAAAACTGAATGTTATTTGCAATATTATTTTATAATACTATTATGATAATAGAGTATATACTCTATTATTAAATTATATGTTTCAAAACTGAAGGATTTAAAATGCAACAGATTATGTTTCTGAGTCAATAGCTTTCATAAAATTTTATATTCATTATCATATGAAGGCTTTCTTATTTCTTTACCTAAATGGTTTCACAGTGGTGAAAATTACAAATTAACAAACCAGAGTTTTTAGAAAAATTATTGACATAAATTGTGTATCAAGTGATTGGATGTTTCTTGTGGGTAAAACATATTTGCAAAAAGTAACCCTATATAAAAGTGGCAAATAATTCGATGAAGATTAAGAAAGTAATCTTCAAAAAGTAGTTGTTTTTGTTTTTATGATTGTATGGTTTCAAATTTATTCTTACGTTGTGAAATCCTCACATGAAGTTTGCATAAAAGGTTTATGGTTATAAGACCTGTTGTTACTGATAGCCATTCTATTAATGTTGATGCATTTTCATAGCTCTATAAAGCATATACTGGAGATAAATAACTAGTTATTTATTGTCCAGTTTATAAAGGAATAATATAATCTTTCTTATTATTTGATATACTCCATTTATAAAAAATCTAAAAAACAACTTGTTGGATGAAAAATATATATATATTTCCTGCTTTTTCATTTGATTTTTTCAGAGACTAAATTGAAGTTACTTAAAGACCAAATTGCTTATTACATTGCATGGAATATATTTCATAAAGTTTATGAAAAAGATCAATTACTAAACTGGAGTTAAAAAAAATCAAGAAAAAATAAGTATCAGGTAACTTATCTTGGAAACAACAAACAAGTTGTCAACCTTACATCGGTAATATTTGATCAAACAACTTCAGCTGCAATATTGAGCTATTTTACTGAAAGAAATAATGCAGCAGAATTATTATTGTATTATCAAGTTATTTATCACACTTAATTCAAAGTAGAAACTCAATACATCCAATCAACTCAACAATGCTTCTGTGAAAGAGGATAACAAACCCATACTTTATAGAGAAGTCGCAAATAAAGCAACTCTATCTCTTATAAATGATTTGCTTGAAGAAGACTGTACAGTTGTTAAAAAAGTTAAAACAAGCTAAATTGTTGCTATATTTTTTATGGTGAAGTCTCTCTCTGCGATTTGCTCATGGTGAAATTGTGATAAGAAAAAAGTGCCAGTTTTCACTATGTCAATATTATTATTAATCTTATATTTTTGAATGAGGTCGCCTTGTTTACGACAGTCGACTAGAGAAGTTAGTCCAAGTTGTAAACTTCTGGACTTGTAGTCAGTTTGTCTGGTATCTTTGTGGCTCTGCGATGTATTAGCCTAATAATTTGTTCACCAAATGTGAGTTCCAAGCTGGAACTGCAAACTCAAGTAATGGACAGACGTAGATGGAGTAAAGTTGTTTCCATAAGGAAACATCACAAGATTGGAAAGTGTGTTTTAGGATGCCTAGCATTTGTTTTGTTTTACATGAAGTAATAATGGATTGGGTTTCTACTTTTAGATCATTAGTAATTTGTAAATCGAGTTGTTTTTGAACAAGGGCCTGATTCCTCCATTAAGTACTCAAAGTGAGTTAAATTTTTTTGGCCAAAGTGCATGGCCTTACATTTCTGCGCATTTAGCTCCATGAGCCAAGACTTGGTCCAATAAACAATTTGGTCAATATCTAATTGGAGTTGAAGTTGAGCATCAAGTGAGTTGACAATGCTCAGAATTTTAGTGTCGACCGCGTAGATCTTACAAATGTTTTCTTTGCTTATTACATCTGGCGGATCGTTGATGAAAATGACAAATAAAATTGGTCCCAAGACTGATCCTTGCATAACTCCACTTGTCACAGATAACCAATTCGATTCGGTGTCACTAAAGATAACTTGTTGAGACCTGTTGAGTAAAAGAACTTTTATCCAATTGAGAAGATTCCGTTCAATTCCATACATTTTTAGTTTATAAAGCATTTGCTGATGTGGCACTTTGTCAAATGGTTAGGCAAAATCCAGGAATATGATGTCAACTGGCAGTTTTCGGGCCATATTTCTAGTCAAGAAGTCCATTGTTTGAAGGAGATTCGTAATGCATGGCATCAACTTTCTAAAGATAGCATAGAAGTTGCTGACACTATAGCAAATTACATTGACAAAAAATTAAAATAAGGATTTGGATGGTAAATTTGAAATCAAAAAAAAAATTGTTAATAATAAATACTTGAAAATTTTATACAAAGGAGAACCTATATATCCAAGTATATAGTATTTATCTGGGTCAAACTTTGTCTGATTTTATTTGTCATCTTTTTAGTATTCTAGATGATATTTTTCTTAATCTAATAAAACATTTTTTTTTTTCATTTGAAAGTTTTGCAGAACAAGTTTTAAAGATTTATTATAGCAGTGTTGATTCTACTAGTGAAAATTACAAAAAGTGGGGAATCAAATATAGTAAAAGAAAATAGATATTCAGTAAGGAAAGATCAGTTAGAAGAATTTAAAAAAAGACAACTACCCAAAAAATATTCCTAATAAAAAGATATCTCTTCGTTCCTTTTAATTTCAATTATAATAAATACAAACCTTTGATTTTATTTTTAACGAAAAGTTTTAGACAGCCTTAGCAACAGGTAAGCTTATTTTAAGTATCATGTGAAAAATAGCTATCTGAAAGCCTATTTCAGTATTCTGTATTATTAGAATAAACTGAAGCGGGCAATCTGTTAGCGAAAAATCCAGCACAAATTAATGTAAGTGCTCAAAGAAAATCTAACTATTATTTAACCATTTTAATAAAATAATTTAGAGTGGAAACACTTTTAAACGCCGTAAAAAAACTGGTCTCTTAATTTTTTAAAGAAAAATGCAACAAATCAGGCCGTGTTATTTAAGTAGGTCATATTAGTAACATTAATAACAATAATATTAGGCCATATTAATATTATTAAGTTATAGAATATAAATGTTTCTAATAGTTTATTTTTATTTTACTAATTTTTATTATTTTTTCTTTCTTTCTACATCTTCGCAATTTTTAAGTTGGTAGTCTAGATCATTATACTTTTTTGATTCAATTACAATAATGTTTTGAACAATAGTTTGGGGGCGGTTTTGCTCTATATAGTGTTTAGTTCCACTCTACCTCAATTTTATATTGAAAATTTCATACTTGTTAAATTTAAAATAAGTTGTTTTGTTTCTAGTGTAAAGCCAGCTTTGTTTGATTTAATACTTGCTATTGGTATTGCATTTTATTTGTGTATTGTTTACATCTTTGTTGAGGTATGTGTGTTTTTTTATTTTTTTATTTTCAATACTATCAGGTAGGAAAGGCTCTTTACTTACTTTTTTTTTACTTCCACGAGTTAATTTTTATCAAAAAGTAAATTACAAATGTAGTTTTAAACGTTTAATGTAAATTTACATTTCCGTATAAGTAATTAATTTTTTTGAAACCACTTGTACTTTATAATGTAAGTTTTTTTACTTTCAAAAGTAAGTTATGTAAAAGAAAATTACATCAAAAAGTAATTTACTTTTACATGTAAAGTCAGATGAAAAAGCTCTTTACTTTTACATTTAAAAGTTAATTACTTTTGAAAATTACATAATATAAAAGTTCCTCAAACTGTAATTTACATTTACCTATAAAAGAAACTAATTAAAATAAATTATATTAAAAAAAAACTTGCATATGAAAATGAATTAAAGTAATATGCTAGCAAATGTAAATTAAATTTACAAATAAATTATTATTTTTTAGGTAGGGATTTTTATTTTAAAAGTAATAACAAATCTTTATTAAAAATAAATTATATAAAATAAAATTTAAATTACATAAGCTTACATTTTATATAATTTATAAAGTAAATTAAAAGTAATTTATATAAAATAAATTAGTAAATTTACTTATTCTCTACAATAACTTTGACAGGATCTTGTACAACAGTAATGCAAAAAAAATAAGTTTAGAATTCAGACAAAGCTGAAACATGGCAGTGAGAAGGCGCATATACCCATGGGAGACTGAGAAAGGTTCCCTTTGTGCTATAAATAAAAACAAAATTGATATTTGTGCTATAAACAAATTCTTTGTGCTATAAACAAACACAATGTTGATATTTAAAAAGCATAGTTGGCATAATTGTTAGTTCTTTTTACAGGTTTTTTGCGTAAAATTTTTTATTGTTGAAAAACTAAGGAGGAAGAGTTTACACCAGTCTTGGATTATGGGGGCTACAACCCCATGTCCTGCAGATTTAAGTTTAGCTCCGAAATTGCAAGTCTTAATCCGGCATAGGTTTTAAGAACTACGGTATTTTACGGGCGTGAAAATTTAGAACTATTTATGTAAGTATCTTTATCTGCTTGTAGTATCAGTGGCCTAACTACAGCAAGATTTACTGTTCCTCAAGCAACTAGACCCAGAGCCACGAGGTTAAGGAGCCTCAAGATCTGTTTAAAGATTTTTTTGTGATTTTTTTTTAGTAAAAGTTATTGTTCCAAAGAAACAGAAATTGGGCAGCTGGACCAGTATGCCTACTGTCCAAAAATATTTTGCTACGCCACTGTGTAACATATATATAACACGAACAGTAGCTAAGCAATGATTTATACGTAGGTTAAGAAATATGGGATGGGAGCCTGGGAAAAAAAAAAACCCTAAAACATTTACCATCCCTACCCAAAATGTTAGAGCAACAAATTAGTAACTTTTATTGTTTATTTTCTTACACTAAATTGAAGTCGACAGGTTTTAAAATTCAAAGGTTATGATTATATAAAGTTTACACCCAAACCGAATAAAGTGGTTGTTTCAATATTTTCCTTAACATTCTAATGTGATATAAACAAGAACATACTTAAGTTTGGCACTTAAGTTTGTTTTATTTACCAAAAGAAAATAAAACATACTTAATTCTCAAAATTTACGCAAGTAAACATCATTATATTATTGGTTACCATAAAGTTTTTAAATGAGTTTAATATGGTTTTTAACAACACATTATAAAAGACCTCATTTGAACGTAACTATTAATAATACTACTAGTTAAAGATGTTGTTGATTAAGTAATTCTAATCCGTTTGGTGATAATAGGAATCACCACATTTTCAAATTATGAAACCTTTTTACATTTCTTTTCACGTGGTATAATACTAATACTAGTATTTATAGTACTTAAATACTAGTATTTAAATCAATTTAAAATCAAATCTTGTATTTTCTTCAATTTATGTTTTCATGGATAGTATTTTTTTATTTATATGTTAAAAAAATAGAATTATTATCTTCTGTTTTCTGTTTTGTAAGTTATTATCTTCTGAAATATTTCTTTTGTTTTAGTATGTTATTTTAGAAAAAAGTTCACCTTTTTCTAAAATAACATACAAAAACAGGAGAATTTGGCATTTCAGATACATATATATAAATTTTTTAGATATATTCCCAAAAAATACAAAACTATAATTGTCAGCAAAATTAAGCTTATTACACTCAAACTTCAGAAAAACACATGATTATCAAATTTTAATTGACTTTATTATGTACGGATATTTAGGGGCTTGACAATAAGATTATTTTTGACTTCTTTTTACAAATGGAAAGTAATAATTTGTAACGACAAATTTAGAAAAATAAAAAATTATAAAAATTAAAAATCAACCACTGCATTAAAGAATGTCTTTATGTAATTAAAAAAAACGATAATCAACGACGAAATTAAATTAAAAAAAAAAAATTAATTTGATAATATTGTTTGAAAAATGCAAATGATCCTTGTAGACTATAGTCACCTATAAAAACTTAATTTTCTTTGTTATTTTTGACAAATTTTAACGATGAAGTCTGTGTGATTTGATTGCTTATTCACGAAAAAAGAGTTTAACTTTCCTTCCAAACTTTTGAATGAGAAACAAGATTTGATTCTCAGACGAACTTATAACTTAATTAAAGATAATATTTTAAATCTCCTAAATAATTGGGGAGGTTGCTCAAAATTTATATGGTCTTAATTTTTGAACACTAAGAGATTGTTGCATGACATTAAAGATTTGTTAATGAACTTAAATTTAGTTTAAAATGTTAAAAAAAATGTATATATAAATGTTATAAATCGTCGCTCTCGCGCAAATGGCATGAAAGGGAGGTAAAGATTTTAGGGATTTATGGTTAACAGACTCCGATTATCACAATACTTTTGAAAAACTTTACATAAATATGAATACATAAATGTTTGGAGTTTGCTCCATGTCGTTACATAAAGTTAAATTATCAATCACCAAAAAGCTTGCTGCGGGCCTCATTTTAAATATGTGATAGTAATCTGGTTGTTTAAATTTTGGGATTTACACTTTTGTAACTTTTTTACTTTAAATTTTTTAAAATTTAAAGTAAAAGTAACAAAAATTTACTGAAAAAAAAAAAAACAAGATATTATTTCATCTATATGATGAAATAATATCAAGATACTTTTCTTCACAATCGACCATATAATTTTAAATTGTGCTTTTTTGAAACACCCTACTAAATTTGCTATATTAAATAAATTAAAATAAGCGGCTGTTGTGTTTATGAAAAGTTATACATTTTTTTTAAGTTCATTACTTTTATTTTTTGAGTTTAATTTTTTTTTTTAACTAATCTTGATGTTATTTAAATCAGTTATTTAAAAGTTTTTTTGAGACTGTCTGGTTAATTGTTCTTGCTTTACAAATGGCTCTGCATTTTGCAATTTTGTTCTAAGTTTTGTATTTTGGCTTCTTTTATTCAGCGTGGTATTTGTTAAAAACCAATCTAACCAAAATTAAAGTTATTCCTGAAAATGACTAATTGGAATAATTGTTGACTGGAATAGACTAATTGAAATTAGTTCATTCCAGACATTAGTAGCTATTAATAAATGAACAAAAAATATTAATTTTTCATTTATGTTAGAGTGGTTGTTACCACCAGGGCCATCCCAAACGGGGGGTGTAGGGGCTATCCCCTCCCCCAAGCTGTTATATATGCATTTGAGTTCGCCATTTGTACATTTAGCATTTCAGTTGGCAAGTTTTGAAGTATAGTTGGCAAATGTCAAATATTGAGGACCTTTTTTTTTGTTTTTGTGTCTCTAGTTGGCAAGAAAGCACATACGTCACCCCTCCCCCCATGAGTGACCTGCTCGGGACGGCCCTGACAACGACCACGCTGAATAAGAGAAGCGAAACGCAGCAGCGTAGCTACAAATACGCCCGGCTCCTTTACGGTAAACGTTTATCAGGGCCACTAACCTAATTTTTTCCGACAAAAAAACTAATACTAAAACAATTAAATCATAAAAAAAATTTCTGATGTATTTATTTTAATATTAATTTTTAAAAAAAAAGCTTTGAAAAAGTTATTTAAATGCAAATAAAATTTTTTCAAACTTTTCAAGCTTTTTTGCAAAAAATCTTTCTAAAAAGTTATAAACCCTAACTTTGAAGAAAATCAAAGTATTAGAAAAAAAAAGGGTACGAGCTGGGTAAGGGTACGAACCCTTTGCCAAGGAAACAAATTTAACACGCATGTTCATTGGGACTACACAAATGCTGCCAAGATAAAGTAAAATCAAAGAAAAGTCTGAAAGATCAAGTAAAATCAAAAAAAAAAAAAAAAAAGTGGAGTTCTCAAGAGGCTCTAAAAACAATTTCAAGACGTACGTTTGTTAAATTTACATATGCGCTGTAAGTTTCAGAGCTTTACCTAGTTTGGAAGTTAGTGAAAAATCAATCGCAAGATTCCGGGACAACTGATAGCCGACAAACAACTTGTAAAATCAAACAATCGTTTAAAAAAAAAAATTACAAGTTTATTTTAAAGCACTATTTTAATTGAATAAGGTTTTATTTTCCTAATCATCCTTGTGCGGATTGGACACCAACGCAACAAAAAGGAGGTTATTAGGGTGCCCACAATCTATAGTAGAAGATTGAACAGCTTTCTTTACCATCTTTTTTCAAATAGATTATATATGATAAAACCCAATAAAAGATTACACTTGATAAACGCTCCTTTAATCATAAATTATATCAGATAGTTTAAATGACTTGAAATTTTTTGAAAACTGTTTTAGCAATCGATGTCCTTACCAAAATGTTATATTGCGTCATATTACCATAACAAAATACTTGATTGAAAAGGCAAATTCAAAGAAAAAAAACTGAAGAAAAAACGCGCTCTAATAAACAGTGCCAAGGTTTACACGCGCATGAATTACCCATAGTTTTGAAATTATGCTCTTCCCCTTCCCCCGCCCGAGTTTTATTATGGCCACTAACCTATTTCTGCTCAACAAAAAGAAAAGGAAATAAAAAATTGATGATTATTTAGCAGCCCCTAGTAGCACTCTTGCGGCAGGGAGCCCGTCTCTACACTACTGGTATACCCGCACGTTGAAATTATTTGCCCCTAATTATAATAGAACTACCTTTTATTGTATACGTGAATTAAAATCCTTTCCCGATGCTCCACCACAAACACTGCCCACATGCATTAGAGTATTACCTGAAGTATTACCAGAAGTGTCCTCAAACAGGCAACGAATTTGAATACGCTACCTGTCTCAAAATTTATGTTAAATCAACATGAAATGACTTTTTTTAAAAAGTTAAATAACTTAACTTACATTTTAATTACTTACAAAGTAAAGTATAAAATTTCAAAGAAAAAATTTACTTTTATTTGTAATTGTTAATAAGAATTTTTTTCAAATTACTTTTATGTAAGCTGTTTTTGCTAATTAGTTACTTTTACACATAAAAGTAATTTGTTGTTATAATGTAGCTTTATTTTACTTTGTAAAGTTAGTGTTATGTTTTTTAAATATTATGTTTACGTAAGTTTACTTCATAAATAACATTTTTCACATAAAAAGTAAATTACATTTCGATGTAAATTTTTTACAAAATTATAACCAAAATTACTTTTCAAAGTAAATTATTCTACACGACTTGCTATTAAAAGTTACATTTACAAATAAAAGTAAAAATGCAAATCACTTTTACTTGTAAAAGTAAATTACTTTTTCAAGTAACAGTTACTCATTTAAAAAACTTAAGTAATTAAGTTTTACATGTTACACAATTTATGTAAAAAATACCGAATTACTTTTAAATGTAAGTAAATTATATATTTTTATGAGTTATGTAAAGTAATTCGCGTTTTTACATCAAAATAAGTAAATGTTTTTTTATTATTTTTTTATTTTTTATTTTTTGGTTTTTAGAACTTTACTGTGCTGATTGCTCTGCTTCCAACTTTAAAAAAGCATAAAACTTATTAGTTTGTGTTCACACCGTTTTGTTGTATATCGCTTTTTATTTTTTATAGAATAAAATATTATAAAGTCTATTGACTTATTGTTTTATAGAATAAAATATTATAAAAACTGTTGAGTTTTAAAACAAGAACTGTTGGTGAAGTAAACATGAAAATTATTGATTGCAATTGTATGGTAACGTTACCATTATCGCAACCATATTTTATTGTACCAATTTATTTTATATATATATATATATATATATATATATATATATATATATATATATATATATATATATATATATATATATATATATATATATACACCAACCTACTTGGGTTTGAGTTGCAAAGTATAAAACTTATGACATTTTTATGGGTTAAAAATGAAAAAATAAAACTACAAAAATTGGACTCCAATTATAATTATACTCCTAAATTAAAATTAATTATTAAAAAACTAAAAACATATGTAAAATAATTTTTAAACTTAAAATTTTGTAAAACACCAACATCAAACTCTCCAAGAATAATTTAAAGAAATTATGAAGTATAAAGAATCTAATTAGTAAATAAAATAAATGGAAAATTCTTCTTAGAAAATGCCATTATGAAAATTATTTTAAATTGGCTTGTAGTTGAAGGTTATTTTAATTTCGTTGCAGGAAGATGAGTCTTTAAGTACAGCCTGCCAATACCTAAAAATAAAAAATTACTACTATCCTATTAATTTATCACACATGTTCTATTTTCATTTAATTTGTAAATTCTATTTCATAAATCTACACACACACTGTAATTTGCATAGCTTGTTGAACAGCCTAGCTTTAGATATGTTGTGGATTAAATAGGTAACCTTAACTTCACCTTAAACCAATAGAATAATTTTATCTTAAACCAATATAATAACTTAACCTTAAACCAATAGAACTACTATACATCTACAACTTAATTTATTCAAAAAAAAATTAAAAGCATAACATTAGGAATAGGGCCATGTTATTGATATTTTTATAACAGTCAATATTTATCAAAACTAATAGAAATAAATTATTTTCATATTTTGAATATGCTATTTTTTTCGAGAAGGTTATATGAAAATATCTTGAAATGATATAAATAAAAACTAAGTTTAAAAAAATATATTAATTAATTTGAATTAATATTTTGAATTAATAATTTCTTAAACCAAAAAATGTGTTGCTTGTACATTCTTTTTTACATTTAGCCAGCACAAATTTTTTAATAAAAAACCATAAAACTGAGCGGCTTTAAGTCATTACATCTGCGATACCTATTTTGAAATTCATCATACTTGGATCATGGCTTTACTTAGATAACCTTAACCCAAACATCAAGGTTTATAAAAATCTGATACCTTGTATCAGATTATTATAACCTGATACATCTGATACCTTGTATCAGATGTTTATCAACTTTGAAAAACTACAAAATGCTTTTGTTTTTGAACATGAAAAACATAATAAGCATAGTTTATTGGATATAAATGAGATCAACACAGTTATTTGAGATATATACCAACATATGTATGAAAAACTATTCATAAAAAACATTTAAATCTGTAAAAATAGAAAAGTCTGTTAGCGCTTTAGTTTATAACTAATATAATGTAACAGTATACTTAAACAGTCTGTTTAAATACAGTTTAAATTTCTAAAATACTTTTTTGTAGCTGTTTATACTTTTCTTACAGTAGTACTAGTCTTTACATTTCTGGAAGTCTTTCAATAATAAAACTGTCGTAATCAATAACAAAACTCAATAATGAAAATGTTTATCAATTTAATAATAACTTAGTAATAAGTTAATAATTTGTACTCATGTAAAATATTTATCCTTCATAAAAATATATAATGAAGTTACAATACAAGTATACAAAAAAAAAAGAAGCAGAATAAATTCAAGATCTTTCGCATACAATTTTAAAATTTAATGAAAATATAACTTTGAAATGGACGAATACAAAATAAAACAGATTAAACACAAAACAAAAATATAAAAGTAAAAATATTAGTTAATACGAATAGTTATTTTCAAGCAGTTTTTTTTCCACAAAGCCTGCCTATCTCAGCTAAATAAAATGAAAAGTAATATTTAGTGTGTTTATTATTATCCTAATAATACGATAAAGTAGAATAAACATAAACTTACTTCAAAACATGATCTGATTGTATTTCTCGCTTAAAAATGAACAACATTGATGTGTAGCCAGCTTCGCGTTGTAAGTTAAGATACTTGTAAACATTTTTTCATACTGTTTTATATATTTTTATACCAACTAAAGAATATTATTTTTACAAAACATATTTTATTAACCATAAAATCTTTTTAAAATTTTTAAGACATCAAATTTTTATAACATTTACATTTTAACATACAAGATAAAGTCTTTGTGAAAAAAATAGTTGTTTTTTTTAACTGAATATTAAAAAAAAAAAATTTTTTAAGGGCTGCTAATTTTGTGAATAATAGTCAAAAAGTCAGAGATAAACTCATACTTATCTTTTACTTCATTTGTAAAAAAGTTCCTCAAATGGTCCTTGGTATGTTAGGTCCATAAGTTAGTCAGAGATTTTAAAGGTAATTCAGTATTTTAGGTTTAAAGACTTTTTGAAAATCAAAAATGTCAATTTTTACAAGAAAAAATACGACATCTCAAGATATATATATATATTATTTTTCAAAATCTCTAACTGAAAAGAAAGATAATAATGCAAGTATCAATTTCAAATGTAAAACTATGTGTATAGAAGAGGTAACATAGTGGTTTATTGAGCATCTTTTTGTAGACTTATTTATCATAGTTTAAATAATACGAAGAATGTGTAAAAATACACATATTGTTTCATGAACAAAAAATATAACTTATATTTTAACATATTAACACATTAAAACATTCACTTTTTGACCAATTAAGCCATGAACCTTGGCTACTTAACTGCATACTTTAGTGTAGACTGAACCAAATTTTAAAATATTCCAGTCTACACGACACTTAGTTTTGATAGTCGGCTGAACATTTCGCGCTGGGAGATTTTTGGCCAAAATTGACGCCGTGTCAAATCAGTCTTAAAACCGGTGGAATTGTTAACATTCCAAAGAGAATAATTTCACCATGAGCAAAATAACTGTTATCATCTATGATATTATAACAAATGTTTTCAGCATTTGAATCAAGAAATTGATCGATTCTTTGCATAACATTAATTTGGTTTTTGGGATCGTCAATTAAATACTTATTATCTCGCCAACAAGAAAAATACGCCTTTACGATAAATTCTTCAATCTGCTTTAGATTTTTAGCATGTTTGGAAATAGATGCATAATACCACAAGATTCTGCATGCTAATGTTAACCAACGAGAATAATTTATAAGTCAAACAAAATAGCTCGCGAATTTAGTTAATTTTTTTTTGTTAGAATTGGTTCTGAATTGGCAACAAAAATTCTAAACACCTAAGGTGTATTTAGTGATTTTCTAGTGCCAATTAACTATTGCGTGAATTCTAATGAATTGTCTTTAGAATTTTTTTTAAGAATTTGAAAAAGCTTTCAAATCTTTAAAAAAAATAAAGCAACTGTTGCCGATGACATAAAAGTTAATATAGTTAAAGAACGTTTTGAACAACTAAAAGATATTCTATTTAATGTTTTCAGAGCGTCAATACATCAAGGAATATTTCCTGACTAATTGAAAATTGCAAAAGTTACACCAATTTTCAAAGAAAGTGACAGAGCTAATATTAGCAACTGCCAACCTATTTCTGTTTTATCTATACTTTTGAAAATTTTAGAAAAAATAATGTATAATAGAGGGTATAACTATTTACATTATAATAACCTATTATATAACAACCAATTTGACTTCAACAAACACAGTTCTACGAAACACCCAACCATTCAATCGTACGTGTATCTTAAACTCCTTTTGGAAATTCCCAATACACGCTTGTTTTTTTTTTAATAAAACAAAATATATTATTTTCCATTCATTTAAAAAAAGCGTTTTTTTACCCATAAATTTGCCTCCAAATTTTATCGACCTAATTGAGAGGCTGCGTTACAAAGTTTTTAGGAGTTTTCTAAATGATTGGTTTCTAAATGATTGGTTTCTAAATTCTAATTTCTAAATTCTAAATGATTGGTTTCTAAATGATTGATTCTAAATGATTCTAAATAAATTTGGTTCCAATTGTACCAAAATTTCTAAAAAGGCTTGGATTAGCTTAAAACAAGAAAATAATTGCTTGCGTATTACTCCATATTTAAACTTAGGGTGGAATGCAAGAAGCGAACTTAAGTCAAGTTCGACTTGAACTGTACATTTTAATCAATAGCGGCACAGTATTTTTTAGGGGAAAACCATACTCTGCCGCTATTGGTTACAATGTAAAGTTCAAGTCGGACTTGACTCAAGTTCGCTTCTCGCATTCCACCACCCTTAAAATATTAATTTCTTGTTTTAAGCTAAATTTTATAATGATAATTACCTTAGAACAAATTATCTTAATTAGAACTACCAAAGATAAAAATAAAAACTCAAAACAAGATATTTTTTTCTTAAAGATTTTTATAGACCCATTATTTCTTGTTTTAATAAGTTTTTTTTCTCACTTTTTATTGTTTTTCTCACTAATTTATTTCATGAAAATTGTCTTGAAACAAGAAAACAATTACTTCTGTATTATTTTGTATTAAAATTAAGAATTTCACTTCTTGTTTTAAAATTTATTTTTCTTATTTTAAGAAAAAAAAAAGAAAAATATTTCTTTATAAGAAACACGATTTTGCGTGAAAGTACCCATAAAAATAGATTGAAACGCCTTTGTAACCGTCAGAAGCACGCAACTCGTATTGTCAATTTTGCGGATCGTCTTTTTCATTCGAAGTCTATACTCAACAAAAAGAGATTACTTTATATATATGAAATGTATTCAATGTTTCATTGTCCATTATGCTTAAAAGTATTTCCACTATTCCACCTGCAATCTTACATCTGCCACCATCAAAGAGTTTGTAAACTATCCTATGGAAGTTCCTTCTTGGACTTCTCATACACAGTCAGTTAAAAGATGCGTCAAATTGGTAACTGAAGCTGCAGGTTATGTTTACATACACGAGAGAAGAGAATCTTATTTACTTACTTATTTACAGCTTGCAAGTAGACATTTAATATCAAGAAGTAGAAGCAAAAAGGATATTGCGTTGGAGAATTAAAATTTGATTATTTTTTTCACGCCTATTCTTAAAAAGAAACCCTTCTAGTTGTCAGAGTCTAAGTTTTCATTTGACGTAAAGTGATTTGTTTTTTGAAATTTAAAAACACGAGATTCAAAGTTCTTATTTGCAGCCATGATTATTATATTTTATTTAAGATTTCTTTTTAAGAATGCTGATACAATTATTCGTTAAAATTGCTTTTAAAAGAATTTTTAAATTTTGTCATACCTACCGAAACACTCTCAACATTTAATCGCCTTTCTTTTATTTCTGCAAATAATTTTTTTCAAATAGCGACGGTTTCTTGAGAAAAATCTTCATTAACAAACATCTTCGTGCCTTTGAATCGATACGATTCCTTCAGTATTCTTACTTTGTTTTTATATTTCTGAAGATTTAGTATTATAGTTTGGTTCATCATTTTTTCGTCCAGTGCGGAGAGCTCTCTCAAGGATGTTTCCTATAGGTTCTATAGGATGTGTACCCTATATAGGATATGTATGCTATATAGGTTCTATAGGAAACCTTTTTGATTCCTATTGCACGCCTATAGGTTATATAGAAATCATATATATAACATATAAATTCTATAGGATATCAATAGAACTAATATGATACCTATAGGAATGCAATCCTATAAGTCCTATAGGATAGTCCATTACAATCCTATAAGTCCTATAGGATTCAAGTAGAAAGAACAAAACTGCTATAGGGTTAATAGTATAATCCTATATAAATAAAATAATTCCCACAAGATTCATAAAACTCATATAAGTATAAACAAACTTCCTAACAAAAGTAATTGTCTATAAGAACTTCTATTTGTCTATAAGAACTTCTTAAGAAATTCTAATTGTCTATAAGAACTTCTTCTTTTTAAATGTAAAAAACAACTTTCTCACAGTAAATTTATGGTCAACTAACAATACAACGAGCATTTGTCCAGGCAATTTCAAAGCAAATTAAAACCTAATGAAATATAATTTATTCCATTAGGTTTTAATTTGCTTGAAATTATTTTGCGTTTGATAATAGAACTTTAAATTAATTACGCACATTTTTTTTTTGTTAATAGCCTGCATTTTTAATGATGAGGTGGCGTCTCAGTTTAGTTCGATCCTAAATTTAAATGTTTTAAAATAGCCAATAGCCCTTTGATAAGCTTAGTCTATTTATGGTTTTAAAAATTGTTAATGGTTAAATTAATTAATTTTGGGACTTTTTAAATAATATTGCTTTCGCAAAGTAAATCAGAGCCATGACACCTGGGGGGAGCCGGGGGAGCTCCCTATTTTTTTTTAGAGGACTTTTTTTTATGTTTTTGTAAGAAAATTCTAGATACAAAAGAATTTTTTAAAAGTTTGATGATTGTGCCCCACCACTTCAAAACTCGTTTAGACAGAATCTAAATATATATATATATATATATATATATATATATATATATATATATATATATATATATATATATATATATATATATATATATTAGACAGAATCTAAATATATATATAAATATATTATATATATATATATATATATATATATATATATATATATATATATATATATATATATATATATATATATATATATATATATATATATATATATATATATATATATATATATATATATATATATATATGTACATGCGATTTTTCTTTCACTAGATCAGCATATATACGCAAGGTTGAAAAATTGATTGGAGTAAATTATTTAACAATAAGAAGTACGATAAATCTACAGAAGAAATAAAGGTAACACAAGGGATTATAGATTTAAGTAAAGATGTAAGTATAAGAGATAAAAATATCATTGTTTTTGGTATACAAAATTCAACTGATTCGGATGCTGGAAATAGAAAAAAATTTGATGAAAATATTCTTAAAATTTTTTTTTCTGAAATTAAATCTTGACAAAATAAAAAGAATCCAAAAATACAAATGGAAATAACACAAAAATCGAAACAAGTGTTGGTCGAATTACCTGATAGTTCAGATAAATTTGCAATATTAAAAGCTGCCAAGCAACTAAAAGATTCTGAAAGTTTTTAAAAAGTATCTGTTCATTCAGATCAGAATGAATTAGAAAGAAAATTTACAAAGAGCTTGATCTTAAAAAGAAATAAACTAAATGAAGAGCTAAATTCGAAAGGTCAGTTAAATATTCCCTTTCGATTTGGAATCAGAAATAATGAAGATAAAAAGATCAGATCAAATTAGTCAAAAAATAAACCAAAGCAGTTAAGACAAATTTAAATCAATGTATGAATGATAATGTTTCTGTTTGCAAACCACTTGGTTCACTGAACATTAATACAATGCTGGTTGATTCAAATATTAATAGTAAAAAAGTACATCTGAGTAGTCATTTTTTAAACTGTTTTTATACAAACGACACATTACTGAATAACAAATTTGATGAGTTAATTTACGAAACAGCTTGTAATCAGATGCAAATTATTATGCTTTATGAAACCTGGTGAACTGATAAATCAGCAACAAATATTGAAAGTTTTAACTTGTATAGAAAAGATCGTGGACATATTAGAGGAGGAGGAGCTTGTATATACATAAAAAGTACAATAAAATCTTATCCTGTGACTGAAATCTGTTTAGTTGATTATGCCATCGAACGATTATGGTGTTCAGTTGAGATTGTTCAGGAAAATATCTAATGTGGATGTATATATAGAACAGGTGCTGGCGATATATTAAGTCGCCAGAAAATAACTAAATCTATTCGACATACTTAAAAAGCTTTGAAAAATGGTAAATACACTGGGATTCTAATCTGTGGAGATTTTTTTATTAGACTTGGTCCTCACAGAAAATAGAAATTGGTTTTTTTTTTGAATCACTTACCTCCCTTAGGTGGAATTAAAAATGGACACCATATATTGAATTTCAAATATTTTTATAAAAACAACAATATGGATCAAAAAGCAAAAATAAAAACAAAATTATATATTTATATTATTATATATTAATGGAAATTATGAAGAACTTTCAAAATATTTTACAAGTTTTGATTGGGATAATGAGTTTAAAGATTTAAATTATTCACAATATTATGATGAACCATTTGGCTTTATATAAGTTATTAGCAAGTGAACAGCATGGATTTGTTAATGGTAAAAATTGTTGTTCCAATTTATTAGAGACTTTAGATTTTATAACAAACAAAATTAAAACTTGTAATAATATTGGTATAATATTTTTGGACTTTGCAAAAGCCTTTGATTCAGTTTCTTTATCGAAATTATGCTGCAAGCTTTATGGTTTGGTTTTCAATTCTATATCCTACAATAGTGTAAATCATTTCTCAGTAATAGAAAACAACGAGTAGTTCTGGATGAGTCTGTTTCAGATTGGCAGAAAGTCACAAGTGGAGTTCCCCAATGTTCTGTCGTCGGTCAACTCCTGTTTATCATATTTATAAATGACTTAAAAGTAAACATACTAAATAAATTAGAATTAAATTTGCAGATGATACAAAAATAATGTCAGTAATTAATAATGAAAGTAACAACAATGCTCAAGACTTGAATAAGTTGTTAGACTGGTCAAATAAATGATCTATTAAATTCAATGGAGAAAAGTTTAAAACAATGCACATTGGTAACTTGAATCCTTAATTTAGTTACAAATTAGAAGATCACATTTTGCAAAAAATAGAATTTGAAAGAGATTTAGGTGTGATAATATCAAATGACCTCAAATGGGAAAAGCATGTTATCAGTGTAACAAATAAAGCAAATCGAACACTGGGTTTTTTAAAACACGGATTTAAATATGTTGATGTTTCCATATTAAAGTTGTTATACAAGTCAACTATTAGGCCACAGCTTGAAAATGCAGCATCTGTATGGAGCCAATTTTGTGCTAAAGATGTTAAGAGACTTGAAAATGTACAGCGTAGATCGATAAGGATCAAGAAAGATAAGAACCACTGAAAGGTATCTGTTATGAAGAAAGGAGGAAAATATTAGGTTTACAAACTTTTCAAGAAAGGAAAAGAAGAGGCGACTTAATAGAAATGTTTAAAATATTAAATTTAACTGAATATATTAAATTTGAAGAGCCTATGAGTTTTTATAACAGTATGTCCAGATATCGTCATTATAAAAGACTTCATCGACAATATACCAAGAAATTATGCAGGTATTATATATATATATGTATATATATGTAAATTATGTTAGTGTATTTTACCTATATATGTTTTTACCTATATATTTACCTTATATGTATATATATATATATATATCCGTTGTAAAACACCTCTGCAAATACATTATTGAATAGATAAAGTCTATCTTTTTTTTTTTTTTTTTCAAGTATATCATGATTGCCTTTTCCAATATTGTTTAGTATATCAAGGTTTGTTGAATTTTTAGTTACAAGATTTTTATTGTCATGTGATGAATATTTGTAAAACTTCTTCTTTGACCCACGTGCAGCAACTTTGAAACAATCTCAGCCGTTTTAGGCAAGTAGGTTAGTTTTGAAGGTCATACTAGTCACTTACGTGTATGTATATACATAACATCATATGTGCATATAGAACATTTGTATGAACACAAGTAAACACATAGACATATGCAAATAAAACATATAGATACATATTACATACATACACATATACATATATAAATACATACATGCACACACATACATACGCACACACTCATATATACACATACATACATGAACACACACACATATACACATAGACATACATACGCACGCACATACACACATATATACATATATACATAAACACGTATACGCACACACAGGTGCATAAAAACATATATATATACACATAAATATACACACCCATTCTCAATATATTTTACAAAGTATATTTCACTAAACTATATATAATATTATTCAAGAAAAAATTTGTAGATTTAGTACATAAGAACACAGTATATGTTTACAATATATAATAACTTTAACAATAAAGTATTTTTCTGGAAAACACAAAATAAGAAAACAAAATTTTAAAAAAACATCGATATTTCATCAATTGAAAATATAATAGTTTTTAGCTTTAGTTTAAAGGAGGGATAACTACATTTCTTAAAAATATCAAATTTTTTTGAGATTATTTTATTACCACAGAAAAGCTCCACGAAACGAGATGCAAAACTTTCCAAAATTTGTATGGTAAGAAGGTTGTCGAATAGCTTTATCATTTCTTAAGATATATTTGTTCTTTTCTTTCAAAGTAAATAAATTTTGAAAAGGTTCAGGAGATAAACCGTTTTTACATTTATACATAAAACAAAGAACATTAAAGATATTCAGCTTGTATTTACTAAAAACATTCATATCAATTAGGAGAGGCTTGGCATGAGTAAAACGATCCCTAAAATTAATAAGGCGTGCAACATGTTTTTGTTGACGATATAGAGGTTCAAGTTTACTTTTATTTGTACTACCCCGCGCAACATTTGTATAGTTTAGGTGGCGATGGATGAATGAATGATATAGTTGAGTTAAGGTGTGCATATTTAGGAGATTTCTTGTTTTATATAATATTCCAATACTTTTGGATATTTTATGGCCCAAATTTTCTATGTATTTTTTCCATGAGAGATTTTCATCAATATAAACGCCTAAAAATTTGGTAAAGTTACTTGTTTTATTAGAGTATTGTCAATAAAAAGAAAAGGCATGTCATTTGGCAGTAAGTGTTTTCTAAAATGAGGGTGGAAAAAAATCCATTTGGTTTTATCAATATTGAGAGATAATTTATTTGTTTTGAAACAATCAGAGATTTTAATTAGTTTGTTGTTCATATTTTCAAATAGGTAATTTATGTTATTGTGAGATAAAAACAGATTAGTATCATCTGCGAACATAATGGTCATTAAGTTTGAGGCTTTATTGAGATCATTGATGTAAAAAAGAAATAGTAAGAGTCCTAATATTAATCCCTGGGGTACTCCACATGTTATACCAAGCAAATTTCTATGCCAATTTGAATCAACGTAGACATATTGCTTGCCATTACTTAGATAGTTTGTAATCTAATTTAGAACATTACCAGTTATTCCATAATATTGTAACAATTTTATAAGAATTTCATGATCTATTGTATCAAATGCCTTTGCTAAATCTATGAAAACTCCCAAAGTATATTAATTTTCAAACGATTCAGTTATACTTCTTGAAAACTGGATTACTGCATGTTCCGTAGAATTATTTTTTTAAAAACCATATTGGTTGATATACATGAGATTATTATTTAATAGGTGATTATATATTCTATTATAAAAAATTCTTTCTAAAACTTTTAAGAAAATGGAAAGAATGGATATAGGACGGTAATTGCTAATATTAGTTAAATCTCCTCCTTTAAATATCGGTATAACCTTTGCTATTTTTAATTGATTAGGAAAAATTTCTTATTTGATGGAACATGAAAATATCCTAAAAAGAATATTTTTTAAGACATCATATGAATTAATAACAATGTTTCCATTGATATCATCATGGCCAACGGCTTTGTTAGGTTTGAGCATTTTAAAAGCACATTCAAATTCATCAAAAGTTAGTTCAAAGGAGTTAAGATGTGATGTTAGGGGGAAAGAAAGATATACTTCAAAAGTATTTGTTGGTTGAATTTTTTTGGCTAGGTTTTGGCCAACAGATACAAAATATTTATTTAGTTTAGCAGCAATCTTTTCTTGATCAATCAAGAATTCTTCATTCATTTTGATCGTTTTGGGCAGAGATATTTTTGTTTTGTTACTACCTGTAATTTCTCGAATGATTTCCCAAGTGCGTTTAGAATTTAGTTTATATTTTTCTAGCAAATTAGTATAGAATTTATATTCGCTCAAAGATTTATGTCGCTCAAAGATTTTAGCGTAATTTTTATAAATTATTTTACTTTCTACTGATTTTAATTTTAAATATTTAATATATAGTTTTTTTTTAACTTTTGAAGATTTTCTTAGTTCCTTGGTAATCCATGGTGGTTTGTTGTTTTTTGGTTTAATATTAATTTTTATTTGTGGGAAATTTGATTCGTATATTTCAAAGAATGTTTAAAAAAAATTGTTATAGACTAAGTTTACATTATCTAGAAAATTAATAGGTTCCCAGTGTAGTAAAGATAGTTGTTCCTTAAATGATTTTAAATTTGCTTCATTAAAAATACGTTTAATGTGATATTGGTTTGTATGTTGCAATATTTTATTATTGGTATTAATTGAAAAGAATATCGGAAGATGATCTGAGATATCGTTTTTAATTATGCCCTTTTGAATAGTTTTATTAAATAAATCATTGGTTATTATATTATCTATAAGAGAAGTTGTTGAATGAGTGATTCTAGTTGGTTTATTAAGGGAATGGATCCGATTTCAAATAAAGCATTATAAAACATTTTAATTTTTTTTATGACGTGATATTCGAAGCAATCGAGATTAAAGTTTTCTAATATGTGGATTTAGATATTATATAATATCTAAATCTACATATTATCTACATAGAATTGATGCACATACAAAACTATAAGGTATTGTTTATCCAGCGTTTTATAACACATCGAATGAACAAAATCTTATAGTCTTATATATACATTTTCTTTTGCAGTTGTTAAAGGATATTTAGTAGGAAAGGAATATCCTTAAACAACTGCAAAAGAAAATGTTATCTAGTTTCAAAATCTTATAGGAGTTTTTATCCTATAAGATACCGAATGAACCATTTCCTATAGTTTTAAATGTACAGAAATCCCACTGAAATAAGTAGGATTTCTGTGTATATAGTACTATAGGATATTGTTCGTTCGGTGTCTTATAGGATAAAACTCCTCTAAGGTTTTGGAACAGGGTTGAATAGGATTTTTATTCAATACTGTTCCAAAAACTTATAAGTTGTATTTAATTGCGTTATCCTATAGAAAACCCTATTCCAATTTTATGTAGGAATGTCCTACAAACTTTTTAAAGGATATCTTTTAAGACTTTGACTAGAATTCGAATACCAATAAGTAATAATATCTTATACATTTTAATGAGCTACTTTTTACTACTACTTGAGTAATTTTTAAGACTGAAAACGGGTAGAGCGAGGCATGTTTTAATTTTTTATTTAGGTGTCCAAGAAGTCCTTACAGTTTTATCACAGAGAACCGCGGAAGAGCATTTAATCGGAAGTTCACGCCTGCTTCCAAACCGGTGTCGCAAAACTTGCCCAGAGGTGGGGTATGAACCACGGATCCTTTGTTTCTGAGACAAGCGCGCTACCACTGCGCCACGGCTGCTCAAATTATACTTAAGAAATAAATGCAAGTTGCGGATAAACTAATCATAGTTAACACTGTTTTTTATAAGATTCCTAAAATTCATTGATATAAAAAAACGGAAAAACAAAAAAAAAATTCTAAAAATAAGCTATAACAATCAAAGTAACGAAACTCTTGACCAGCAAAAGTTCTACATTTTGCAAAGCGGGACGGTTAAAAAGCAGCAGTTATTCGTTAATTGTAGAGCTTTAAAAGTAATAAAAAAATGAATCCTTTTAATTGTTTAAACACGTTCAGACATTTAAGTCTCAAAAAAGTAACACACCTATAAAAATTGCACGCCCATACACCACAAAAAACGAATAACAACTAAAATAAAAAAAACTTTTTGTGTTTCATTATATTTCATAAAAACAAACTTAAGAAATTGTTCTAAATTTTAAGTAGGACAAAACTATTATATATTATTAAATTGGTAACTACTACTAAATTTAAAATTAAACAAAAAATATTAAGGATTATATAAATCATACAAAAAATATCCTAAAATGTTTCCATATAATAAATATATTATTTAGTAACATTTTTTATGAGCTAGCTTATTAGCACAATATGCTAATGTAGAGCAAATTTCAATATGCCATATGCATCAGCAGCTTTTCGAACTTTAAGTTCGTTTTTGTTCGCAACTAAAACTGCATTTCATCCCATTTTGGATGACTGATCTTTCTAATATAATTTCTTACCATAGTTGTTTAGATTAAATACTATTAATAATCAAAGTTAAGTTATTAAATAAGTTTCTTTGAATTTATTGCTAAAGTTGCTTTTCTAAATAATCAAAATAATATTTAAGACTAAAAATAAAACCATCAAATTGTAGACAAAATGGTAGTAATATAGTCAAATATATAAATAACTTGTTGTCCCGATATGCCTAACAAAAGTCATTTTACTGAAATTAAAATTATTCAAAAAGTTCAATTCCAGGTATTTTTTTAAAACCAGATGTTAAAAAAGGATAAAAAATATTGTCTGAAGAGTATTAACTTTTTATAAATAAAGTAAATTAGCAATAGTTCTTCTCCTCTTAAAGAGGATCGCCATGATAAATCTTTTGTCGTTGTATCGCTTAAAAAAATAGGCATATTTTGCTTTTCGCAAACTTACGGATGCATATGTACTTTTAACGCATTTCGGTACTTCTAAAACTTTTTTTACCATAATGAAGCTCAATAATTACAAAAGCACAAAAATATTTTATCAGAAAATTTTTTTAGCTGAGATTAAATAAAGCTGAGAATAAAGTTTCAGGCATAACTGTCCCGATATACCCCGCTCTACCCTACTTGAGTAAAATTTTACTTAAGTAACTGTGAACACGGTGAGTGAACTTAAGTAGAAAATTTTGTAACTCTTTTCATCTCTGGTATTATATAAACTTTCATTTAGAAAAGATTCACTAAAGCAATTTTAGTACAGAGAATAAAATTTGCGAACTCTTGCATTAATAATATCAAATGCTTTTATTTAAATAAGACAATTACAAGTTACATAAAATAAACATTTTATAATAATAATAAAAAAGAAATTTCCTTTTCTTATGTAAAAGTGTTTGAATGCTTAGAAAAATTAGGAATTTATTTCTAAGAATTAAATTCGGGGAAACCTAACTTTAAAAAAAAAAAGTTCGTCATTTATACTTTATTAAAAAACACATCTTATAAAAAGTAACCTTTGTTTTGTGTGGTTAATGCAGAAAGGTGGTTAATACCTAATATTTCAATTCGTATTTAATCAAGAGAAAAATAAACTGCTAAAGCTTCGTTATATTTTCCCATATTGTTCAAACATATATTTCCCATTTTGTTTAAACAGCTTGCGATATTATGTTTTGTTACCATTGTATCCGGATGGTTAATACCTAAAATTTCAGTTTGTATTTTATCAACAGAATAATAAATTTCTAAAGTTTCGTTATATTTTCCCATATAGTTCAAACAGTTTGCGATATTATGTTTAGTTGCCATTGTATCCGGATGGTTGATACCTAAAATTTCAGTTTGTATTTTTTCAACAGATAAATAAATTTCTAAAGTTTCGTTATATTTTCCCATTTTGTTTAAACAGCTTGCGATATTATGTTTTGTTACCATTGTATCCGGATGGTTGATACCTAAAATTTCAGTTTGTATTTTATCAACAGAATAATAAATTTCTAAAGCTTCGTTATATTTTCCCATATCGTAAAAACAGTTTGCGATATTATATTTTGTTGTCATTGTAGACGGATGGTTGATACCTAAAATTTCAGTTTGTATTTTATCAACAGAATAATAAATTTCTAGAGCTTCATTATATTTTCCCATTTTGTTTAAACAGCTTGCGATATTATGTTTTGTTACCATTGTATCCGGATGGTTGATACCTAAAATTTCAGTTTGCATTTTATCAACAGAATAATAAATTTCTAAAGCTTCGTTATATTTTCCCATATCGTAAAAACAGTTTGCGATATTATATTTTGTTGTCATTGTAGACGGATGGTTGATACCTAAAATTTCAGTTTGTATTTTATCAACAGAATAATAAATTTCTAGAGCTTCATTATATTTTCCCATTTTGTTTAAACAGCTTGCGATATTATGTTTTGTTACCATTGTATCCGGATGGTTGATACCTAAAATTTCAGTTTGCATTTTATCAACAGAATAATAAATTTCTAAAGCTTCGTTATATTTTCCCATATCGTAAAAACAGTTTGCGATATTATATTTTGTTGTCATTGTAGACGGATGGTTGGTACCTAAAATTTCAGTTTGTATTTTATTTACAGAAAAATAAATTTCTAAAGCTTCGTTATATTTTCCCATATCGCTCAAACAGTTAGCAATATTATGTTTTGTATGAAGCGTAAGTTCATTCTTTTCACCATAAGTTTCTGTATTAAAATTTTGAATCGCTATTAATATTTCGATTGCTTCTTCAAATAAACCTTTACTTACTAATAATTTTTCAATAGGTGTTGTCATATGATGGAAGGTTTTCGAAAATTTTTTTTTGTTAGTACGAAACATATAAATAAAATGAAAAACGAAATGGTCTCCGTAATCCATGTGATCTTTTATTTTGTTTAAATTGACTTTAAAATAACTTTCAATTAGATCAACATACGTATTTGTACTTGAATTTTTTTTTTGAAAACATCTACATGTCAACTGGGTAAGTTCGTGTATCGAATATTTTTTATCATCAAAACGGTTTAGTAAAGAATAACTCATTAGCAATTCAATTGCTTCATCTATTAAATATTCCTCGTTTATTTTCATGTGATTTGAGATTTGTGTTATAAACTGTTTACTGATGTTTTGACCGTCGCAATGAGATAAACAGTTTAAGATTTTAATAAGAAAAGGTTTAGTTTTTTCTAATTTTATTAAAACTAAGTTAATTGCTTTTATTGCAGACTTTGATTCTTCTTCGGTTGGAAAGTTATTATTGTTTAATATTTCTGATGGTTTTGATCTATATCGATCTATGTATTTTTCTATCGAAATTTTATGTATATTTATATATTTTATTGCTTGAGTAATAGCAAACGGATGATAACCAAGTTCTTTAATTAAGTTTCTTATGTTTTTATCTGTGTATTCTTTAATGTTATTTTTTACATAGGCGATTGCTTCTTCAGAAGAAAAAACATCAACTAGCATTTTGTTTGCATTATTCGACCACATTCTCCATTGGGAGGTAATCAGTGTGAATGAATTTGGTTTTCTTGAAATGTACATTGATAAATTTTTAACACTTTCATCGTCAACATTGTCAAAAATATACAAGGTCTTTTCATTTTTATAATAGTTGTGAATTTTTTCAACAACTGCTTCTATATTCAAATAATCACCATTCGAGTCATGAATTTCGAATCCTATTGTTTGACATTGGTTTCTCATTGAAGCTTGTAACTTTCCAAATGCTGCGTCAATCCAAACAAAGTTTTTATAGAAGTTATAAGATATTTCACAGTATTTTGTGGCAATATGTGTCTTCCCGACGCCAGACATTCCATATAATACTAAAGTTGACTTCTTTGCATCTTGTAAAAAATAATGTCTGATTTCACAAAGAAGTTTTTCGCGTGACATTAATTTTTCTGAAAAAGGTTGAAAATCTAAAAATATACGCACGGTTAGATGTATTATAAAAACTTATTATCTCAATTAAATTAAATTTATAATTTATTTAGTAAAAAGTTTCAACTTTATTCTAAATTTTTTTTGAATGCAACGCGCATTAAGTCTAATTTAAAAAAGTCTGTAGACATAAAATTATACTTGTTTTAAATCAATTTTATAGTCTTAAAAAAGATTTTGTAAACAAAACTTAACGTAATTTATTTTGTAAACATAACAATTTGAAAAACATTAAGTAATTATTGTTACTCTAGAGAATATAAATAAAAGTATAATTCAGCTTTGTACTAAACTTAATTTTCTATTGAGTTTTGGAGTTTAAATTTCTGCCCATGAAAAAAAACTTTTTTTGAAAGCATGTGTTTTACCAACCCAGAGACAATTATTTCGATTTTTGTAAAATTATTATTATTACTTTATATTTGTTTTTGGTTTTTTTTATTAAGAATTTTAAAAATCATACAAATTATTCAATTAATAAACATAATATAATATATTATTAATAATATTATATATATATATATATATATATATATATATATATATATATATATATATATATATATATATATATATATATATATTAACAACATATCAATAATATAATATAATAATATATTAATATATTATATTATTATGTAACTACGTTTACAAGTAAAATTTGAAATTATTACTCATTTAGATAAAGAAAATTTACTGAATAAAAAATCTTAAATAATTTCTAAATGCAGACATGAAAATAAGTTTCTTTAAAAAAATTATAAAAACAAATGACCAGGCAAAAATTATCCTAATTCTAAAGAATTCTTTTCATGATTTTTCAATATTTATGGTAGTTAATGTAACTTCCTGGTTGCAAAACACTACAGTTATTACTTAATTAATTATAACAATTCCCAACTTCCTGTGAAATAATTTTTCTATGATTTGAACTTTTTGATGTTTAGACATTCTTTCTGATGAACCTACTGATGGAGAAACATTATGTTGAAGATAAAAGTTAGATAAGTGTTTTTACTAATACTCAAACATCAAAGATCAATACTCAAACAATACCTCTTTTTCTTTTATAAAAACAATTTGCGCAAGCAGCGATGCAGAGTCCCAAAGGACTCCGGCTTTATATCTCTGTTTTTTTCAGGTCTCTAGTGTTCAAAAGCTCTAAACATGTTTGTTAACTTATAATCTGCCATAAGAAAAAAATTCATGAGATTTAATGACTTGGAACTTATTGTTTTTAAGTCTGGAGTCCTTGCCGCCATTATACCTAAGAACTCAGGGTTCAAAAAAGGATTGTTTCTCTAACCTAAAACTGTTAGTTTTTTTTTCCTATTACAAGTTCATAAACTTTTTTATACTTTAAGAGCTTCTGGATACCAAAAAATAGGAAGAAGTAATCTTTTTGTGATTTACAAATCTGGAGTCCTTTTTGGGACTCTGCATCCCTGCTTTTTATTTACTTTTTTAATGATGCTTATAGTGTGTATCAAGGTATTATATCATGGCTACCTTAAAACAAACTTCTAATTTTACTTTAAATAATCTTACAAGTTTTCTAATATTTTAACTTAAAATAAAATATCAAAAAATATTGGCATTTTCTATAAAGCTAAACTAAGACAAAACTGTTTAAAAACATATAATTTTCCTTCATTCATACTCTCGAGTCTTTAATAAAAAGAAAGGGTGGGTGGAAGGGGGATGTTTATTATTTTTTTTTAATTTTTCCACCCACCCCAAGCTTATTAAGACCCTCCAATTTATTAATTTTTACTTGTTATCAACAACAACAAAAAATCAATAAAAGTTGGCCTTAAAAATTAGAAAATAATTATTTCAGTCATTGATAAAAATAAAATTTTTCAGTAATCTTTTATTCAATTTCAATCTTTCAAAAATCTATCGACCCTTCACTTTTTAAGTCTTCTCAAGCTCTATACTATGATACTAATTATATATATATATATCTAAACAAATAAAAATCCTCTGGAATGGCAGTTAGCTTCTACTTTTTAAAAAAAATGCAAAAACATGCATCAAAGGACTAAAATGAGCTTTCTAGCCCAAGTGAAATAAGAAAAAAATTAAGAAAAGAGTAAGGGTAAAAAAATAAAACTAAAAGATATTTAAAATAGATGTTCAGAACAAAACAAAGACACTAAAGTAAAGCGTAAAAAAATGTACAAACAAAACAAAGTACTTAGACATGTATATATACACTTATACATGCACATACATATACACACATATAAATACACATATATATGTGTGTGTATGTATGTGTGTAAGTGCGCATTTATGTATATATATATATATATATATATATATATATATATATATATATATATATATATATATATATATATATATATATATATATATATATATATATACATACATACATACACACATATACATAAATATACACATAGAGCAACTCCACGACCATAACAGCGTGACAACTGTCTTTTTTTTATCTTAAGCCTTTAATATTTTTATATTAAAATAGATATAAAAAGAATTTTTTTTGCTATTTAGTTAGCTCATAATAGGTGCAACAAAAAACAAGAAAAAAATTTGGGTGGATATATTAGCCTCTCATTCATGCAAGAAAATATAAAATATCATAGCATGACCAAAATTATCTCTTTTTATTTTAGTTTTTAGATCAACACCGCGATTCAGCTAATATAGATGAACTGAATTATTAACTTGGCATTAAACAGAAAGTTTAAACATTACTCTTACAAGTTTTATAGCTAATTTACATTTTTTAATTAAATTTCAAACAGGCGCACCTTTAATTAATTAGTGGTAAATGTCACAGCGTAACCAGTCACATTTGGGTAATTATGAACCAGGTTATTGGGCTGTTTTTAATAAATGTATGACTTAGTAGATAAGTATTAGACAAATATATAATTACATCTTCATAAAAATAGTTCTTGCATAGTAATCTTCAGAACACGCCCATACTCTATTAGTGTCAAATCACATCCATATTATATTGCTGTCATATATACAACGTTTTAAAGTTTTTTGGTGATTTTATCTGAAGACATAAGTTGTCTCACTAAATACTTGGCACTTGAATAAGTTGTTGCATTTCTATTTTCCCATTATTATTTTGAATTAGGTGTGATGCAAATATTCCTGGTTTTGCTGGTGCTTTTGTAAATAACTCATCAATTTTAATTTTTTTTTGTTTTACTTATAATATCTTCCATAGAAACAAAATAAACATTGAAATTAGTCATTTTTAACAGCTTAATGAAAAGTGATGGCATCAGTTATTATAAATTTTCTCTGGGTTATTTTTTGCGTTGCTATTCTTTTAACGGTCCCACCAATAGTGTCGACCTTTTCCATGCGAAGCAGCAAAAAAGTTCCAGATTAATTTGAAATCATGTGGTTCTTCCAACCAGGGTATTTCTGATGCAATTAAACAATTTTCAAATTGATTACTCGGCCTGTCTGTCCAAATCTGTAGTATTTTAACACTTTCAATATTCAATATGGTTAGATAATAAATTATGAACAAAAATAAGAATAGATTCTTCTGAATGGCTTAAATCATCTGAAACTATGACAGTTGATGAGCATGAATTTTGGTACCAAAATACAGCAGTTTACACAGTAACTTGCTTCTTGTGCCAATGTGCTGACTGCACTTCATCTTGCCACAAAGTTGAAAAATTTTCAGCAAAATCCACCTGAAGAACGGCTGTGTCTGGATTACTTTGAAGTTAAACCTTATGATCACGATATGTTTTTGTTTCTGTTTAATAAAATAATGGCAAAGAAATGAAGTTAACGATTTTAAAAAGTTGCTGTAAAGATCATTAACTCTTCTCTTTTTTTCAATTTTTTTAATATATTATTTTCCATTATCATCTGCAACTTTTTCATATTGGTACTATGTAATGCATTTATTCTTGTCAATTTCATTCAAAACATATAGATTATGAAACTTTGCAGCAACTTTACATGTTGTCCACATATTATTATAACAAATGTCTTTTTCACTATCACATACAATGCTAAGAGGAAATTCATGTGAATACAATGGAAAATTTGAACCAAACTTGTGCTAGATTTCTAGGATAAGGATTATATTTTGATGTCGTTGACAACAACAAATATTTCTTAACATTGAACTAGACAAAAGCACATTTAGTGGGCGTAAACTAGCAAACTTTGATTTCCATCTGATTCTTCAGCATAATCACCTTTAAAAACAGCATAAGCCTCATTAACATTCATATACAAATGACATTTTGTACAGTTTCTTTCTTGTTCTTTAATCTCACCACAATGGTGTCTCTTTTACCAGGTGCTTGACGGGATATATCATCACACTGGTAAAAATCAAGAACCAATTTTACAGTTATAGCATCTAATGCATTTTTACTAAATTTTTTTTTTTGGGCTAGGGATTTCATTCATTTTTGTTAAAAGTTTTTGTATAACTTTAGCCCACTTTCTGGGTGATTGTGGTAGTGCTGACTCGACTCTCTTAACAGCTTTTCCAAGAGTGCTCGCAGATTTGTTTGGGGGTGATGTAACAGTTACAGATTTTGATTCTGCTATTTTTTGTCTGCTCTTTCTCCTTCATTGCCTTTCTTTTTCTCACTGAGCCTCCAATTTAGCAAGTCTTCTTTCTTTTCTCCTTTTTGATTTTTTTTCTTTAACTACTTTTTCGCCGCATTTTTTTAACTGCCTTTCACAATATTTTTTTTGACGTTCAGCATGAGTAAGAGACATGTTAAACCCTTGAAAGAATTAAAAAAAGCAACACACTAGTTATGGAAATGCACAAATTACATCTAAGGTTCAATTGATTTACAACTACCCCTTAGAGAGGCTCTATGTATCCCAAAAGAGAGCCTCAAGGATAGCTGAGCATTCATCTTCTAAACGTTGCCTATGCAAAGAGAAAGATGATAGAGTGAAGAGAGTGCTAAGCGGAAGCTTATATAAGAATAGACAAAAAATTCTAACCTGATTACTCAACAAATAAATGAATTGATGCCTAAAGCCAAGCGTGTGACTATATTATTTAATGCCGGCAGTAAATAATATTTCATGCATATCAACAACTCCAATAAATCTTAATAGATATGTTTACAAACATATTCCAACAAAAAATTCATTTAGAGGAACTCTGCTTTATATTTCTAATAAACTAATTTATAAATCTAGAAATGATTTACTTATATATAAACCCCAGTTCTTAGAGTCTGTTTGTTAAAATCATTTTTCCTAAAAAATTTAATATCATATATAATACAGTCTACTATAGTAGGTTGTGTTTATCGCCATCCTAATATGGATATTAATGAATTTGATGTTTCTAGCTATTCTATTTGAAAAACTTTCTGTTGAAAAGAATAAAACTATCTTTATAGTTCGGTAGTTTTGATAAACATTTTATAAAAACAAACTCAGATAATTCAATCTTGGAGTATTTTAGCACCATTGCTTCAAACAACCTTCTCTCTTTTATATCCTTACTGACAAGTATTACAAATCACTCAAGTACTTCAATTAGTAATATATTTTCTAACTCAATTTCTAAAGACATTTTCTCCGAAAATCCAACAATTATAATATCAAATAATTTGCCCCAGTTTCTAATATATTATCAATATATTATTCCTAATGTTTCCATCTTTATTTTTGAAAAAAAATCAATCTTCACTAAAGCAATATTTTTCACCTATATTTCAAAAAACTAAGTAGTAAAGATTTCATTAATAATCACATGAAAATAAATTGGGATAAAGTAATCAAATATTTCGATGGTAATAATAGTAAATCATATAAAGACTTCTTTAACTCGCACTGCTAAAAAAAACTAAGTAATTGTAGCTTGGCTTGGAGCCTTAAACCATGGATTACTTCAACAATTTTAACCTTAACACAAAAACTGAAATATAATATTTAAGAAATTTTTCAAAACAAAAATCTAAATGACAAACAAAATCTTGAAAATACTTACAAAACCTATAGAAATTTAGGTAAAAAAAAACGCTTTTCCAAATACTGCTCTAAAAATAGCAATAGTGTGAGGGCTACATGGAAGGGTATTTTATAGTCTTTTAAATATACATTTGAAAGATATCTCATACTCATCTAGTGTATCTTCTAACAACATCATTATACATGATCTAATTAAAATCTCGGAAATTTTAAACTTTTTTATTATTTCAATCCCCGAGGAAGTGCAAAAAAATATTTATTCCACCTATACTGACTTCCATAAGAATTTAAAAACACCAAATCTAGACTCTATATTCATTAAACCTATTGACAAAAATGAAATAATATCACATAAACTTTCTTCATGTATATGCAAGTTTCTCATTCGCGACTGGTATATTCCTTAATTTTTTCAAAATCTGTTAAATCAATCCATAAAAAAGACTTAAAACTTGACTGAAGTAACTATAGACCAATATCATTATTATCAAATATCAGTAAAAATTTTTGAAAAATTTTTGTACTTTAGTATGTACCACTTTTTTGATAACTCTTAGTGTCTATATGGCTGCTAGCTCGGATTTCATTTAAAACAATCTACTTTCCATACTCTTATTAGCATTACTAAAATGATTTGTGGAAGGATTAATAGTGGTTCTTTTGCTTGTGTAGTCTTTATTGTCATTCAAAAAGGTTTTGAAACGTTGACCACAAGATTTTAAATAAAAAGTTATATGATTATGGTATATGGGTATTGCTAATGATTGGTTTTCATTGTATATTCAAAATAACCTTTTTTGCTGTTTTTTTAAAAATAAAATTTTTGTTTTATAAATACAATGCTTTTAACAATTTAAAAAATTTTTAAAAAAGTTTCAATGTTAATTTAAAAAATTTTTTAAAAACTTTTAATGTTAAACCTTGCCCTTTCTTTAGTTATGCAAAGCAAAATTCGATTTTCAAAAAGTATGACACATCCTATTACATATTAACCTTACACTAAGGACCTTAATCGTATTTAGTCACAAATTTGATTAGCAGCATTTTTTACTTTTTCACAAGGGTATGGCATACCCTTGTGAAAAAATTGTAAAAAAAAGTGAAAAATGCCAGATGGTTTTTCTTCTTCATACATTCTCTAAATTATTATTATTTTTTTCCTCCATGCCGTATGGAGAAAAAAAACAATGATATTTGTATGTACAATTAATTTATAGGAAAGTGTATAATTTCATGTCAGAGGTTTTAAAACTTTTATATTATATTATTGAAATAAAAGTGCAATAAAATGTTAATAGATTGCAGTTTGTCTCCATCAATAATGCCAAATCTTTTTAAATGAAATGCTCCTAAGTTGTGTTTTAGGGTTATTACCTCTTCCTTACTTTTATAAATGATTTTACTCTAAAATCCTTAATACAAAGGGCAGGGGGGGGGGTAAGGAATAAAAGATGGGTGGGAATTTTAGTCCAGATCCAATAAACGATTGGTATTTCCATAAAAGGGGAATTTTTTTATGTTATAATATAAGTATTTTTTATTAAAAACTTCATTTTATAAATCCAAACTAACATTTTTTTAAAAAACACATAAAACTATTTAATTCTAGCCTGGCTTGCGGTCAAATGTCCATTTTTTAACAGCTGTTTAATCATAATTTCTAGAAATAGAGTTTAATATACTGATATAAGCTTTGAGTAAAGTTACAATTAGTTGCGTTATGCTTTTCGGTTATGCAAATCTCATAACAAGGCCTGTTTATGTACAGAGTGGCACAAAAGTAACGTTATGATTTAATGAATGAATACATTTTTTGATTATGTATACTTTTTCTTTTTTTTTTTTCAGAGTCAATTTTAAAAAATTTATGATGGAAAGACTCAGCACAGAACAAAGAACCTTAAGAAGAACAAAGAAAGAATTTTATTTTGCAAGTGCGATTATTCAGACTCAAACATCATATCGAAATTTCTTTCATGTTCGAAATGCTCGACAACTTTACTGATTGGTTCAGCATTTTCAGCAACAAAGGACTGTCAGTGATCTTCTGCATGCTGGAAGACCTTGTGCAGTTCGAAATTATGTGAACATTGCTCGGCTGCAAGCAAGTATTGAGGAAAACACCAAAACTTCTACCAGGCAAGGTTTTCAGCAGTCTAGAAGATTCAATTAGTTCACGAGTAAAAACCAAATGATGCACAAATACGCATTCAATTTAGTCAACATTTTTAAGAATTGTGCTCAAAAGACAATGAGTTTATTCACAAACTCATAATGAGCGATGAAGCTCATTTTCACCTCAATGGCAACATCAATAAACAGAATTGCAGAATATGCGGCACCCAAAATCAAAGAACAATTATTGAACATCAAATGCACCCAGTTAGATGCACAGAATGGTGTGGAATAACTTCAGAAAGGATTATTGGACCATATTTTTTCGAAAACGACGAACAAGTTGCAGTTAATGTTAATGGTATTCACTATCAGTCAATGATTGAAAATTTTTAAGCCGAGAAATAGAGAAAAAACCAGAATTGTGGTTCCAACAAGATGGAGCCACAGTTCACACAGCTCGTCTAACTATGGCTCTACTGCGTGAAATTTTTGGCAATCAAATAATATCGCGCTTTTCTGATTTTAACTGGCCCCTATGTTTACCTGAATTAATGGCTCCTGATTTTTTTTTGGGGGCTACGTAAAAGGTAAGGTGTATGCCAATAAGCCAAGAACCATCCAACAGTATAAGGCCAATATCCAAGAAGAAGTGAGGGCGCTGGGACATTAAATTCTAAAAAAAGATATGCAAAATGCTTTGAAAAAAGCACATAAGGTCAAAGCAAACAACAGACGCCATTTGAAAGATACTATCCTGAAAACATAATGTGAACATACTTCCAAATAATAATCTAAATTTTTATAAATTCCAATATTAAATAAAATCAGAAATAAAAAAGTTACTAATAAAAAATAATCATAGCGTTACTTATGCGCCACCCTGCATGTGTGTGGTGTGTGTGTGTGTGTGTGTGTGTGTGTGTGTGTGGTGTGTATGTGTGTGCGTGTCTATATATATATATATATCATTTAAAAAAAAGACCTTATTAGGAAAAAATATATATATATATATATATATATATATATAAATTTAAATGTCACTTTTAAATTTTACTAACTTACTTTTTGTATATTCTTCTTTTAGTATAGTCAAACCAAAAGTGTGATTGTTGCATCTAAAAAAATTTAATGTTAAAAAAAATCTAAAATAAAATAAAAAAAGTAACTGGAAAGTAGAAAACCAAAAAGTAATTGAAAAACTTAAATAATAAAAACTAATAACTTAGTTGCATAATTTTTATGCAACAAAATATAAAATAATAATTAGCATACCACTCAAAAAAAAAAAAATTTTTCAAAAATTTAATTTTCACTTTTAAGGCCCACGTTGATATACTTTTAAAGAACCTTCTTTTCAATAACATCTTAAAAATATTAAGACAAGAAAAATGTTAACGAGTTATTAGCAACCTGTATATATAACTTTAATGACCTAATCTTAAGAATTTAGTTTTTTAGAGCTTTTGTGGTTTTTAAAAAAAAATGATAGAATTAAATCATTTAAACCATTAAATTTAATTAGTCTTCAATTAAATTTTTTGGTTTTTACGAACAGTGTACTTGATTTTGACACTTTAATAAAAAGAGTTTTTAAGAGTCTTTATTAACCACAAATGCTAAATTTATATATATATATATATATATATATATATATATATATATATATATATATATATATATATATATATATATATATATATATATATATATATATATATATATATAGATCTATAGTTTGTTGGCTTTGGGAAGAGCGGAAGGAAAAAAGTGATTCTTACGCCAACATATACGTCACTTTTAATTACTTTTAACTTTCGTCCAACATTTCCGTGTTGGACGAAAGTTAAAGCCATTAATTTAATTACAAATTAATCGTTTTTTAAAAAAACCACAAAAACGCAAATTTAATTGACCAGAATGTTTTTAAAAACATTCTGAATGTTTTTAAAACATTTTAAATGTTTTTAACAATATAAACAATGTTTTTATTTTAATTTTTTTTAATAAAATGTTTTTATTTATATTTTTTTTAATAAAATGTTTTTATTTTTATTTTTTTTACTGTAAATCATGCGCGGAGTGTTGCTACATCGACTATCTTATAGCCTGACTCGCAAGGGAATGCTGCTACATCGACTGACAAAAAGCCTGACTCGCAAGGGAGTGCTGCTACATCGACTGACAAATAGCCTGACTCGAAAGGGAGTGCTGCTACATCGACTGACAAATAGCCTGACCCGCAAGGGAGTGCTGCTACATCGACTGAGGGTTTGGTTGGGGCAGGCAGTCTATCATTTAAAAAAAAAAAAAATTCCGGTCTTGTGTTTTAATTTTTACTTTTTGTCAACAAAATATGGAAAAAACTTTTGGACAACATCTACGGGTTGTATATATATATATATATATATATATATATATATATATATATATATATATATATATATATATATATATATATATATCTGTGTGTGCGCGTTTAAAACGACTAATAAAATGTTTTACAACAAGGCACCATACTATTTATTTGTACGTTTACTTAAAAACATAGATTGAGTATTGAAATGCATATCTGTATTAATAAGCAATTTTGACCTTATTGCTTTGAATATTAATAAAAAAAAATGTGGCATGACTTTCATGCACTTTATTATTATTTTTTATAATTATTATTTATTTATAATTAACAAAATTTTTTAAGTTGATGTTTAATTATTTGCTATTATTGGTTATTTATTGTTTCTTTAAAATACATAACATTTACTTTAAATACATAAAAAGTTACTTAAAATTTTTTAAATAAGTTGGCACATAAAAATAAAATTATTCATACTGCGTCTTGATAACAATTTTTTTAAATATTGTATGAAACTAATAATATAATTTACTAATTTAAACCAGGTGATACTAAATAAATTTCAATCACAATAAATTAGCTAAATTAAAATAAATTCAATAAAAGTCAGCACAATTTAAAATAAAACAAGTGAGCATAATATTATTTTAACATTTGTTCTGAAAATAGAAATAACATTTTGATAAAATAGACACACACAAAAAAAAAAAATACAAGACAAAAAAACAAAAAAAAAACAAACAAAAACAACAACAACATATAACCAGACAATTTTACAGTAGATTAGTTAAAAAGGACAAGGTAATTAGCGCTGCTCTTGATATAAAAGAGTCATCTCCATAAGCTCTATACATTTGGTATTTAATTTTTGGTGTTTAAAAAATTTGGTGTTTAAGTAAAAAAATTTTAATTTGTTGAATATTTTTCATCATCATTGTTTTTTATTTTCCATAAACTCAATTTTACCGCAACGTAAATCTGAGTTACTGTTTTAATCTACAATAACAATATTTATAATAATCACTAAAACCACGAGGCTTTATTTTCTGATGATGTAACTATATATTCCTGTCTTGATAAAAGTCATCACCTTTTGATACTTTAGAACCAACAGCCAAAAGTATGCTTTGACCATGATGTTCTTCTATTGCAAATATTAAATATGACATACTAAAATATTATCAAACTTAACTTTTTTAATAACTTTTTTCTGTAATTTTATCTATTTAATTAAATTTCATTTATTGATGCTGACTTGATGAACATGGTTTTTGTTAAAGCATGAAAACTAAATCCATCCAGAGTTGTATTTGCCATAGAAACTTTTTCACCATTTTTTGTTCTTTGGATTTTTTAATCCATGTTTCAATCAAGGTACCACATTTCTGTTGTAGATTTTTTTTTTAATTTTAATTCACCTGCCCAAGATCATGAAGGCCAATACAGTCAAGGAGGCTACTTTTAGTTGTTGTTACAACCCTTTCTTAACTCTATAACACAAACCATGAAAAACAAGGCTGCTGTGCAAAGAAACAAGTTAAGTGCTGTACTACCAGGGATGTGGTGAGGATCAAACTTGGATTTTCTTGCTTATGAGGTGAGCGCTCTCCCACACACCATTTCCGCATGATCCTATGAACTGAGATTTGTTTTTGCATATCTGCACACACTTTAAGATCAATATTTTTTATGTTTTTTTATGTTTATATCTAACATTTTAGAGTAATCAGAGAAATTTTTCTGTGTGTGACCTGGACTAAAAAAAAGTATTTGTTTAAAAAAAAAACTAAAATTTTTATTGCATTATTTTTCCATAAATATTCCAATTAATTAAAAATCTTAAAAACTTAATTATAAAAGCTAAAAAAACAATTTTTTTATTTAACTTTACCAATTTACTGGCATAGTTTGCCAGTAAATTGATTTAAAAAAGTAGTAAAAGCTCAACCCTAACACCAAACTTATAAAATGTACAAAAATTTTGGTAATACCAAAAACACCAGACCACTAATTACCATCACTTTATGTTTCTTACAACTATTTACAGACATACATTAAAGATTGCTTATATTGTTAAGCTTACATACATTAAAGATTGCTTATATTGTTAAGTTTGCCTAGATAGTTCTATATTTGGTTTGATTTATGCATAGTGATCAGCAGCACAATCATTCTTTGATTTGATTCATGTATCATGCCAGCTACATTGAGTGCATCCATTTTGCAGTTTTTGCAAAAAACTAAGAATATTAGTTTTGCGAGTCAGGTCACCCCAGCATTCAAGAATTGTAACAAAATACATTGCCAAATTGAAAGATCTTTCTGTTATAAAGATAATTAGTATACTTGGATTAAAAAAAACTACCAAAAAACTAAAATGGTAAAAACTTTTCTCTGTTTACCATGTGCAAATAGTAGATGTGAGGAACTTTGCATTCATTGCTTTGTGTTTTAAAATATTGTTTATAAAAATCCAGAGTGGTGAAAGAAATTACTTAATTAGAAATTTGTTTAGAAAAAAATGATTCAATAATTTTTAAAACTTTCCCAGATACAATATTGTAAAATAGCTTCATCTCAATTGGTTACTTGGTCACAAAAAAAATTAAAGTTTCAATTCACAACCTTATGTCTAAATTGATTTTTTATTTTTATTTTTTAAAGTGTAACCATTTGAGATGTAATGTAATCTAAAATAATCTCGATTTGAGATGAAACTAAAATATGTCAATAACTAAAATAAGAGAGATTTATAATCCTAGTTCTTGATGTAATAAAAATTCATTAGTTATGGTGATTTGGGTATTCTAAGTATTTTGGAAAGCTGTAACTATTTTAGAAATCTCTGTTGAGTATCATCGAATAGAAACTTTTTTAAAACACATTTTTACTTGAATGATAAAAAAGATCTTAGTGGCGATGTTGATGTGACTTACCGTACTAATAACTTATTTACTGATGTCATCATCAGCAAATAAATTATCAGTATGGTGTGTCACATAATGATAAAAAGATAATGGACTTAATTTCTGATGTTTCTCATTTAATCACTACAGCAAGGAACAACCTCAATTCTGGAGCTGGTTAAAGCAACTGCTATATGTGGAACCATGGTCAACATATTTCATTTTCTCATATTACTGTTTTGTTTTACAAAGATTTAAAATCTCAGTTGCATGCATGTCTGAAGCAAACTGTTGAGCACATCATACAACCCATTTCAATTCTGAATGTTCATTCAATTGCATAAGTTTTAAGTAATTCATGTAATACTTCATAAAAAATATGCAGATATTGCAAGGACAGCACTTTTTTATGAACCCTTAAATGATTTTTTTAATTGCCTATAAATTTGGAATAAAAATGATTATATATCAAAACACGACTCTTTTTTAAAACCCATTTTTCTGGTTGGCTTTTTTCTATTGTATCAAGACCTTCAAAAACAGTAATGTGTTTTTTACTTGGCCATGAAATTTTAATGATCTCAGTTAAGTTTGTTGTTGAACTCAACTAACTTTAAATTAATAACAACATAAGTTATTAACTGAAAGGTGATTTGACGATCCTTTACAAAATTAACATCAGTCACCAAAAAGATAATCCTTGTTTGATTTTCGTTTCAATTATAAAAACATTCGAAATCAATATCTCAAAAAATCTAATTGCAGACTGTCTGAAAGTCAATCATTCAAACAAAATGTTAAAGGGAAAGTACAACACATATACCACATAGAAGATGGACCAACTCTAAAAAATCAATTGATAAAAAAAGTTTTCTTTTTAAGTGATTTGATATAAAAATTATTTTGTGATTTCTCTTTTCCTGTTGAGGACAACTAAAACAACTTGAAAAAAAAACAGTTATTTTCATGTCCACTAATCTTGTTAAGAATATTATATGACATTAAACATTTTATTAGTTATAACAGATGTTTTATTTATTTATAATAGAAAAAGCTTATTATGTACATTTACTAGTGTTACTATATAAACCAGGGAAGGATCCAAATCAACTAGTAAGCGGAATGGCAATTTTTATTTTAGCTATTAACTATTAATTTATAATTTACTAATTAAAACTCTTTTATTACCAACTTAGATATTTAATATTAGATATTAATAATATTATACTTATATTAAAACTAATATGCTTGTAAAGTCACTAAAAAATCACTAAAATATACCTGTACATTGTACAGATATATTTGTAGGTGTAACTTAAGAGATATAATTTTACAAATATGTTGTACACTTTTCCTAAAAAATTTTACTATATAAAAATTTAAATTTATCAAGTCATCAAACATCGTAGGCAATGAAAAAGCCATTTTAAACTGATAGTAACTGTTATAACAGATAGCTTGTACAAAGCTGCCTAGACAAACAGCTTGTGTAATTCACCATGCCAGAGGCAAAATCAATTTCCAGGTATGTAATGCCACAATAGCCTTATCCTTATTTATTTGTTTAGTTATTTTTAGTTTATTCTTTTATATCAATAAGTTTTTTTATTCCTATTATCCTTTAATTTTTAACTAGTCAAAAACAAATTAAATTTTCTCAAAAGAAAAAATCAACTTTAAAATCATTCAATAAAATCTGATAAAATACTTTAAAAAGACTGCATCAAACTTGGAATATTTATTAATTTTTATATTAAGGTTAATAAATCTAACTAATTTATATCTAAAACAGCTCATTTTAAAATCTTATTATTTATTATATCAATATATTATATTATCATATATTAAATAAGATGTGCATATATAAATATATTCTGATAATAAAAAATAAACTTACATTGAGTTTTTTTCTGTAGAAATCCTAAAATATTTATTCTTCTTATACATATTAAAATCTATTTCAGCTCCACGATCCAAAAACTCTTTACACTCATCATTTATATAGAAATAGCTATTTAATTTGGTCCATAGTTGGTCATTTTTATTGCTTACTTTAATTCTCATTGTTTGAACTAAGTTTTCTGACCAAGTATTTAATACATTAATATTATTAATAATTGTAGAAGAACCTAAAACCACAACTGTTAGAGAAAAATTAGATCTTGTCATGGCATCCAAATAAGTTTGAAAATCAATCTCCTCTGGCCTCAGAAAAAAAACTACAGATTCAGATTCTAATCCAGAAAATCCCTTGGTATCAGTTACAAGAATATTAAAGTTATTTTTAATCGCTTCTGTAACTCCAATTTTTTCTTCTACGAGCGGTGAGTATTTCTGCAAATATGGCGAGTAGTGTACAGCTTTAAAGTTTCCCATAACATCTATTGCATATGCAACTGATTTTACTTCTTCCATGTTGTTACATAAAACAACAGTTTTTCTTTTTATGTCAAAACAAAACATCTCTAAAACAAATGATAAGACTTTTGCAGATTGTATTCCTGACAGATTGTGGAAAGGGAGATAAATCACCTTAGGCTTTTCTGATTTTTCATCTGCAATAATGTTGGGAACATATAAAAAAGTTTTGGATTCAATTAGGATTTCTTGTGCAGAATCTATAAATAGTTTAAGATAATTTGTTCCTCGAATTACATAATTTAGACTTATGGTTTCCATGTCAATTACTTTTTGAGAAAACAATGTATCTAAATAATTTGTTTTACCAGATGGTTTTGTGATCATTACAACTTTACTTTCTTTTAACTCGGAAGAAAATAACTTCTTCAAATGTTTTGCATCTTTTTCATTGACACATTCATCAGAAAGTTCTTCAAGTACAAAACAAATTTTATTATTTTGGATGCTAGCTAAATACTCCAATAATTTAGGAAGAGAAATATTTGTTTCAGCAATATTTTTGTCTTTACACATCTTTTTCCATAACTTATATAAATTATCACAAACAACAGTAACACTAGGAGGTTTCTCAACTTTGTCAGCAAACTCTTTCATCTCACATTCAAACAAGGAGAAATGGTTGCAACATATATAATATAAGGTCAAGGGATTTTCTGACATATTACTCATAAGACTTTCAACTAACTTTTTTCCTACAACAGATTTTCCTGAACCATATATTCCAGTAATAATTTTTATACGCATATTATTATTTATTGCATTTATTTGTTCATTGTTAAGAGCCCAAGATTTGATCTGCATTTGCGGACTAGGTTCTGAGACCGAGGTTAAGAATAAGCTAGCATCATTAGTATCCAATTTACCCATAAAAAACATAGCTAAACCAATAAGTTTTTTAAAAAGGAATTCATTGCATATAGGAAATTTATTTCTCTTGTAGTGAAAATATTCAATAGTTAACCTCCACCAGTTTTCAAATTCCTGCATATTATTTAGTTCATCTTGACATAAAAACAAAATTCTGTCTAAATTAAAATCCTCAGAAAAATGAAAAAATATCGCTTCTTTTAAATCTCTTCGCTCAACAGGCAAAACAACAGTTCCTAATATATTTAACTCTTCGTTTTCAATAAGAGACTTGTTTATATTGTAAAATGATATAACATCATTTAAACAGTTTGCACATTCAGCTCTAATCTGCTCTAATGAAGAAGCAATTCGCACAATAATAATAAGGCTATATTTCGAAATGAAAACTGATAATTTATTTTCATTCCCAAAAAATCTTAAATGCCTCAAATTTTCAACAAAACTTTGTGAAAAACTGTATGAATAATACTTTATAGGATAACTGATCAATACAGCACGAGTATATTTAATCTCATGTAAAATTTCAAGAAATCTGTGAAAAACAATAGAAAGGTTGTCTTTTTTACCAAACTGATTATTAGAAAGAATCACATCATTGTTAGGATAATATTTGTCTATGTAATTTACAGCACCTACTAAAATGTTTTCATCTGAGAATTCCAGATGTTTGATACCAAGTGCAAGCTGCCAATTAATAACGTCTAACTTTTTTATATTTTCATTAAAATCAATTGCTTCCGGCAATGATATAATTAACTGATTATAATTTGTCTCATAGTCCCACATACCTAAAGAAACATAAAACAACAGCAAATATTATATATATATATATATATATATATATATATATATATATATATATATATATATATATATATATATATATATATATATATATATATATATATATATATATATATATATATATATATATATATACACACACACATACATATATTACGAAGAAAAAACACCTTTTTCTATTGTACTTTAAGTTTCATGCCTATACGGCAATCACTAGCCATTAATTACAAAATCAATACAAAAAAACCCGCAAAATAAGCAATATTTATGGTATGAAAAAAAATAATAATAATAAAATAAAAGCCTCACTTTCTAAACTAGGGCAATTCCATGGCGGAAAATGAAAAAGTAGTCAAATTTTATTCTCTTTTCTGTCAAATTTTAGCAAATCAATATTAATATAGACACATGAAAGTTTATATAAAATAAGCCTTTAGTAATCAATTTAGTAATCAATTTATTTAAATCATTTTTATGGTTCCGAAAGTTCTTGTAAAATGTGAAAAACGTTATTTTAACCATGAATTTATTTGCATAATCGGATTTAATTTAGCGTGAAAACGGAGCTAACATGTTCAAATTGTTGCTGGTCAGATGCTATACTTTATAAAATATATATATTTTAAGAAAATAACTGAAGAACTTTTGCAATTTTCATGTAATGTATGTTAACAAAAACATGATAAAATTTTATTTTTACTAAAATTTAGTTAAAAAACTCAAGTTTTTAAATACTATATGCGATGAATATTAAATGTTACATTTTTACATTTAAAGTTTTAAATAACGATGCTTAGATAAAGCCCATTTTTATTTGTAACTTGTGTAACTAAAAACTACATGCATTTACTAAAGTTCTGGTGCTTTTTCATTCAGTTTTTGTTTACAAAATGAATTACATCATTACGTAATTCTTATTTCATCGTATTGACAAGGATCTAACAAGGATATAACTGAAACTTTTTATATTAGGAGAATTTAGAAAAAAAAACTTCAAATTTTTTTTAATGTTCATTTAAAATTATTTATATTATTGTTTTTTTATTTGTTTATGTATTCTTATTTTCGTTGACATAAATAGAAATAAGAAATTATACAAACATTTTTATTTAGACATTAAAAAAAAAGAATTATTTGCTATACTCCTAATAAAAAAAAATCAGTCAGAACCTTTCTTATTTTTGTTTTAGGGGTTATCCATTATTTACATCACTCAAGAGGGAGGGGGGAGGAGGTGTTAGTAGTTTTGTGACAACTCATACAGGACTTGTTACTAAAGTGTTACGATATTGTGACAAGGAAATGAGAAATGAGAAGGAAAGAGGGAAATGAGAGAAAAAGAGGGAAATGAGAGGGTCAAAAACGATCAAAAACTGTGTGACGTAATCTATAGACAACCCCTTAGTTAAACAAAATCGCTTGTAAATGCAAATTAAAGAGGTGGGGGATCATATATAAAGCATGTCACCCTATAATTATCAATTCTTAACCCCTTCCTTCTTGTCACAAACAATCACATATACCTAAACTCCCTCTTAAACTCTCCCTCTTGAACTGTGATAGCAGTTTATACTTAATATTTTAAAAGATTTAAATTTAAATACTTAGTAGCTTTTTAAAAATTCAACTAAGGCAGTACACATAGACGTAAGAAGTTTAAACTTTGACAAACCTAAGATTTTCTCATTAACATGATTTAATAAGTATTAATAAAGTTGTAATACTTTTTTAAAGTTGCTCTTGGTCTTGTGGAAAAACTATTTTTGATTTGATAACTTTCATAAATGTTATGAAAAATCATTCAGGAAGAGTGCCATCAATTTTCTAAAATTTCCTTTGTTAATTATTTTTAATGAATGAGTTCAATAATTTTGCAATTCTTTTGTTACATAATTCTAAAAAATTTAAGTCCTAATAATAGATTTAAAAAAACCACAATAATAAACACTCGGTAACGTAAGTGATGTAACCTATGTTAAAAATGTGACATCAAAATAAAAAAGTTTATTTTTCTTAGCCAGCCCTTTGATAAATTTTGATAAATTTTTGATAAATAAACCTTTGATAAATTTTTGCATATTTTTTAAATTGGTATAATTCTCAACATCTTGTGAAAGTTTCTAATACAACTGCTTTACTGATTCGCAGAAATCTGACCTAAAAATTGAAGCAATTTTTTTACCTTGTTTTCCGTGTAATGTAAGTGGCATCTTCAGTGATAAGATCGATTTGATGAATATGTATACATGTGTGTATACATCAAACCTTCCCGGTAAGCACGTGCAGTTGCACGTCTTGTTCGCCCACAAATAAAGTAACTTTTTTAGACTAACTGACCACCCCAGTTTGCATCTTTTAACTTATAAAGCGTTTTAATAATTCACGGCAAAAAGCTAAATTTATCTACTTAAAAAAAAAAACCCTTCAAAAAGGAAACAAAATTTTTATCAGTCCATATAATTAAGAAACTAATTTGCTATGTACGCTGGAACTATAAGAAATTTTGTTAATTTTTTTCTTACATTTATTTGTTTATTACGTTTACTCATTTTAACATCTTTTTGCTTTTAAAAAAGTTTTTGCTATATTTGACGTTTTTTCTTAATACTTATTATATAATAGGAAAATAAGAAAAAAAATTGTTTTCTATTTGTAAAAAATATTTGATTAATAAATTTTGTTAACAACGAAATAAGTTAAATAAAGAATAACATAGTTTATTTAATAAATGTATTTATCGCATTAGATGCATGTCTGAGAATGTTTCTTTTATATTGCCCAATTTCCAATGTTAATACAAATTACTAGAGATAATGAACATAATGATTGTTCTGTTTAAAAAAATGTATTAAAAAACTTAAAAAGAAGTTTTAAATAGGTTCCTGAAAATTTGATTGCGAAAAAATTGTATATCAAATAATATTTTTATTTTTTACTGAAAAAAGTTGCGAAAAAATTGTATATCAAATAAAATTTTTATTTTTATTATATTCTTATCTACTTTTTTCCTTGACTTGTATCAGTCTTGGTCGTGGAAAATAACAAACGCTCTAATAATAAGAAAATAAAAACAGTAAATATTTAGACATTATTTTTTTGACAACAAATTTCTCTATTTATTATTAAATTTCTTTTAGCTTATTTTATTTAGATTTTCTATTTCACATAGTCTTCATTTCTTTTCTTCGAGTATTGCTGATTTATTCTCTAGTTTCTTATAGCTTTATTTTGCCGCGAAATCTTAAAACACTTACTATATAAAAACGTGGTTGAATTGTCTAAAAAATTACTTTATGCGACCGCACGCGCTTTCTGGGAAGGCTATATATATATATATACATATATATATATATATATATATATATATATATATATATATATATATATATATATATATATATATATACATACATACATACATACATACATATATATATATATATATATATATATATATACACATATATATATACATATATATATATATATACATATATATATATAAATATATATATATAAATAAATAAATATATATATATATATATATATATATATATATATATATATATATATATATATATATATATATATATACATATATATATATGTATAATAAATATAAACCTTATTTGTTGTAACTATTTGTTTTATTCGTACTTAAATTGTGTCAAAATATTATTAATAGAATTGCTTTTAATTTAAACTTCAATAAATAAACTTCTTGATAAGAGTGTTATGGAGTCGATAACCACAAAGTGCTATTTACTCAATATATACATGTCGCATTTATATATTTTTAATATATATTTTCACAAAATAATCAGAATATAATGCAAAAAGGAAAATTTATTAGGATATAAAATCAGTGACACAAAACTAAATAATTAAAGAATACAAAAGAAAAAAAAAGGGAAAAAAGTATTTGAATAGCTTCTTTATATGAGAGAATTTTTTAACAAGAGAATTTTTCGTAATTATTTTAAAAATTAGTATTCAACAAACTCAAACGAGAGGTCACAGCTTTAAATGTCAAAGAAATCACTAAGCAAGCATGTAGTGAAAACTTTTTATTTAATAGATTGGCTAATTTATGGAATAGCTTGCCAAGCAAGTCGGTTAAAGCACAATCAGTTAACAGTTTTAAAGAAGGTCTTAATTGCTGGATGAGCAGCAATTAAGCAAATCGGCTGTCATAGTGTGTTAATACCACACTCACTGGCTCACACCAATTACAGCATTTACTAATACTAATACTAATTAAACTTTGAATTAATGAGTTTGATACTTTGATCTAATTGAGTTGCAAAATTCACTTTTAAACACTGTTTTCGTTTAAAATAACTTAATAACTTTAATAATATTTACAATAGCTTAAAGTAAACAACTGTTTACAATAAACATGTAAGATTACTAATATCAATATTTATTACATCTATTTAGATATACTTACTGTATAAATATATCCAGGCCCGGCGATAGACATTTCGAAGATAATTGTAAAAATATTTTGTCGCCTTAACAAAATTAACTTTAAGTTTTGAAATGTGTTTTGATGCAATTTTTTTGAAAGGTTATAAATAGTTTATCTTGAAAATAGTACTTTTTAAAAATAATACTTCTAAACAATGTCAGCAATTGGTTAGCGGGAAAATGCACATGCATGATCAGGGCCAGCTAGAGCTTTTCATGACACCCAGAGCATAGTAGCAATTAGATGCCCCAAAAAGCATGCATATTTAAAAAATAAAATCATGAACAATTACACAAGTTAATGACTGTGTTTTTATTTAAAGTAACTTACACCCATATTTTACCTTACATCCATATCTAATCTAGATTGAATAACAAAGATTCTTTGAAATTAATATTGAATTTTTTTTTGCTTTTTTTCTAGCTTTTCTAAATATTGTTTTGTCATCTTTCTTATTTCTAAATATTGCTATTATTATTATTATTATGTCATCTTAGACAGAGTTGTGTCCAATTCTTTTGAAAAATTTTAGTTTTATATTTTAAATTAAAAACTTTTTAAAAATAAAATAAATAAATAATTCTAATTACCAAAGAACATTTTATTGCACAGTATTTTTATAGTTGCGTTTTTAACTATTTTAAAATATAACTTAAAGCAAAATAAAACAGTAATAAAAATTTGTTTGTTTAAATTTGAATTAAATAACATGAAAACAATTTTAAAAGTTTCAAACTAACTCATTAAAGTTTTAATTACAAAAGCCTTATAATCACTTACTCTCTAGCTTGGAGCTATTTCAGAGCAATTTTTCAAACTTAACAAATTAGAAAAAAAAATTGATGAAGAAAAGTAACAAACAAATTTTTTTGTATATAATGAGTAAACGCAAAATTATGCTTATAAAATAATCATTTTAATAAAATAAAGCAAGCTAAATATATACCAAAATAAAGTTTAAAATATCCTTTAAAGTTTATGTAAAGAAAATCAAAGAACAATTTTTTTCCGCTGACAAAATTAAAAGATTTCAAAATTTGCATAACAGGGTACCTTGATGTGCATGCTATCTTTACATATAAATAGTCTTCTTGGGTCAGCTAGATTGTCATTTTAGGATCCATGATAACCAGGGTTGGCAAAAAACTCAACCCAAAAAAACCTAAAAAAACTCCAATAAAATTCAAATATAATTGGGTTTTTTTAGGTTATTTTAAAAAAGTTTTTTTAGGTTATTTTAAAAAAGTTTTTTTTTAACTTTACAATTGATTTTAGTTGCTATAATTTCTTTATTATTACCAAATACGATTTTTTTACTGCAAATATACTTGCATATACTGCATATATATACAAAATGGTTTTTAAATGTAATTACAATGAAATAATCTTAGTTAGAACTACTTTCAAAACAATCTGGAATCCAATCAATTATTTTTTGTAGCAAGTTGGTAATTTATTAATTTTTAATTCAGATAGCAAGTTGGAAAAATATTACTGTACTAAATATTAAAATGTTAGCGCAAATTAGTTAAATGTTTATAAAAAAAATAAAATTCATTTCATTAACAAAATTTCAAAATACAAGAGATAACTAGTTGATAAATATTTTTCCTCTGCTCTCAAATGTCTGAAAAAGCATTTTAGATATACCATTTGATATTCGCATTTGATCTTAATTTCATTAGTTCATAATATGCTTACAAAAAATTTCAGTTGCTTTAAATATAATATATAAAAGTAAATTTTTAATTGCACAAAAAATTTTCCTTTTTCAGCTTTTCTCTACCGCATATAAACAGCAAGTTATGTAGCTTGGGTAGTTAAGTGACTTATCAACTGTCTCAAAATTAGAAAAGAAGGGATAACAGCCGATGTTATAAAACAAGTAACACTTAAGAAGACCTAGAAGCAGCTATAAGTAAAGTGAAAAAATATGAGTTTATCATAAGGAAGGCTTCTAAAACATTCCATTAGGAACACTACATAAAAAAAATTAAAACTAGGAGATCAAAGCATGGTGGACAAACCAGACTTGATAGTTAAACAGAAAGTTAATTTTTCAAACAATTACTTATATGATCACCTGGAGGAACAAAACAGGGGTGATGCCTTCCAGGAAAAAATTAATCAAGACTTAGGTACAAACCCACTCGCAAAAGAAATCTAAAAAAAAAAACATTATGTAGAGTTTAATGCCACCCAAAATCAGTTTTTCATTCTTATCTCATTTTAAAATGCAAATATGCTCATATGAAATAAGAAAATTAATTATGCATTTACCGCATAGTGTTGTTCTGGCCTAGGATTTTTCAAGAAGCTGGACAGTATACTGTTCTATTAAAAATAATGTAGCAATTAGGCTAGCAGTTTTTTTCTATGATGCAAACGTGTAGATTACAAGTTGTAAACTTGTGCAAACTAATTTTTGTAACATGGTGAACATTAGTTACATTAGAACATTAGGTTAGTACAAAAACTAGTTTGCAACATTTATGTTGTCTTAACATCTTTGAATAACTCAGTTACCATAATAATTTTTATCAAGATTTCTCTTAGTCAAATATATTTTATTGCATTGATGGAGATTGTGGCATTAAGCTGTTTGCAGATGATATCAAGTTATACCAATCAAAACCAACAAATGTTTTGATTTCTACCTATTCATTCCTATTTATCAAGTTCCAATACCAATATAAAAATTATTCATTTCAGGATATTAAAATCATTAAAATATTCTAATATCTTAAATACATTTAAAACTATTCATCGTTAACAACTTTCAAATTTTATTAAATTCCTGCAGTTTTTGTGCAGTCTGTACTAGAACTTCTACTCCAGTTTGGAGCACTCACCTATTGAAAGATATAAGTTGGATAGAAAAAGTCCAAAATTATTTTACAAATATTGTCTGCAATAGATTTCATATTGCATACACTGATAAGTTATCAAGACTTGTTTTCCAACTCGAATCTCTTGAATATTGCAGAGATAAATTTGATTTTTTTATGATTTAAAAAATGTGCGCAATCTTGTTGATTTACTCTTTTCTAATTTTTTTTTTTTACTTTTTCTAACTCAAAATGTTTTACAAGAAGTCATTCACAACAATTTACTCTGCCTAATAAAAACATTGATAATACAAGAAGCTTGTTTTACAGCAAAGTAACTATCAAAGTATTGAACTCACTTCCTGACCACATAGTGAATTCACCTGGATTCAAATCAAATTGATCTACAATGCCATTATACAGTTCTTCAATTTGTTCTATTAAAAACAAATTTTTATTGACTTGTTTTCTTTACACTTACTCTTATTAAAAATTTTGTAATTACCTGTCTGACCTTTTTGTATTTGTACATTTTTTAAATGCAAGTAAATAAAATGCTTGTGGTAGATACAAATGACATAAGTCAAAATAGCAAATGATAAAAAACACATTTAGTAATTTGATTATAATGTATGTATGTCAAAAAAAGAGTCAAGTTTTTATTTGCAGAAAAGTTTACATTTTATAGATTTTCAAAACACTTCAAAAAGGTTTAAACCCATATCTTTGCTTTCTTTGTTACATATTGTTTATTTTAGTTTCATTTATCATGTTTTTTTATATTAAATGAATTTTATATTGATTCTAAGTATTGTTTAATCACTTAATATAATATTTTAATAAAACAAAAATACAAACTTTATATAGACAGAGTTAATCTAATGTATATATAAAATGTATTCATTAATCATGCAATATGCTAATTTATAACTTTTTAAATGAGATATATAAAATAAAACACATAGATAAAAATGGTCCTTAATGATGTCAACAAAGAAAGAATTATAGCAATAAAGAAGTATAACAAAACAAGAAAAACAGATATTGATCAGGAAGAAAAAGAAAAACTATAAAAAGATAAATGCATTGTCCTAGCTGCCCTTTAATATTACCAAATTTCAACAGATAAAATAAAAGTAGAAATTGAACTACCAATAAATCTGGGAAAACTATAATTCATTGTATATATGAGTGCAAAATTTTAGATAATCACTGGGCAGTCAGGAAGTCTTTTCTATCAATGTTCAATATTGTGTAAAGGCTTAAATCCAATTTAAACCTAAACACAACGGCTACACGGCCTACACGGAAATGTGCAACTACCAGTCTATATGTGCAGTGCAAAAAGACCAGAAATTGCCTAATAAAGGTGGATTGTTTGATCAGATAAATCTCCATTTGGCTTTCACTACACTTGAAGATTCCATGTTTGGAGGAGTAGTTGTGGAATCAAACGATAAGTAAAAGAAACATATAAATGTAACAAGTAATACACATCGTAATAAAAATTCTAACAAACATTTAACTTCATTGAACTGTTAATCAAAGTGTAAAGACGAATTTAAATTAATAAAGTAATTTTAAAAATACCTGTAATAACAACAGTGCATTCTACTTGAAAAATACTTTCATTTGACCTTTGAAATGTAAACTTGAAACGAATTTTGGAATTGACAAGCATGAAATTTTCTATTTTGACAAACAACTTAGTATTCTTTCTTCTAACAACAACATAAATTTGATATCCATTTTTTCCCATATTAATATTTATCCAATCTTGTTGATTTAACTTGTATTCAACTTTAGCACATTTTTCATCATTGGGTAAAATAAATACAACAATCAAACCATGAAAGATTCTGTATATGCCAGTACTATAAGATGAGAAAAAAAATATGGTAACTTATAAATTTTATAAAGTTCATTTTATAAAATTTAATTCTGTAATACTGCTATTCACTCTCAATTTTTAATTTTGTTGAGAACCTGCTTTCATAAACTTAGCCATGTTTGCTACAAATTGTTTAAGTAAAATATCTTTGATTAAAAAGAAAACAATTATCTTAAAACTTTTGAAACATAATTAAATTTTGAATGACAATTGGATTATTAAAGTTTAAAATGGTCTAACTAACCATTATGTAACCATTTTGATTTAAACATGGAACGTGGTCTTGGTTATTATCAAGAAATATTTTATCAAATATATAAAATGATTCATAAAAATTATAGAATAAATAAATTAAAAAAATGTTTGAATAGAAGTCAAATTCCAAGAAGCAAAAAATTCAAAAAACATGTAACACCAAAAACCGTTATTCCACCTCTGCATAATCTCCTCTGTACTTATCTTTAAAAGCAAAATAACAAAAACAGTTTAAATGTATTGAACAAATTCAAACTATCAATTCTTTAAAATTATTATAATGGCATTTTCATGAATTTACATCTACCAAATTATAATTAATTCATGATGTTTGCTGTATTTTCCAGAGTGATCAACAGCTAACAATAAAACTTTCATTATTTTTTACAACTAATTTATTTTAACTAAATTAAATTTCTAGCAGAATTAGCAACACCTGATAAGAAATGCTGTACCATTGATATCTCAAACACAATGAAAGGTTTATAGCAAGTTTAAACATTAGACATTAAAATATATTATATAAAATTTTTTGATTTCTCCTGTAATTATAATATACTTTTTTTATTCGATTTACCAATTTAAACAGCTTTTTTTTAAGAAAAAGTAGTAATTAAAAAATGACTACTTTAAACATTCAAAATTTATACATTTTCAACAAACATGGAATGATTCATAGAGATATTTTAAGTACAATTGGATTCGTAGAAAGTTACCATTACTCGTTTCATTACTCATTTCATCAAAAAGTAAAAGTATGATAAGTTTTAATAACATCATCAAATTCATTTTCTACAAATATCTATGTAAAAAACTAATAGAACTTATTATTATGTTTTAAAATTAAATTTAAATAATTCGATTCCTCTCTAACATTCATATTTTAATAAGAGTAAACTACAGATTTAAATTAAATCTAAAAATTCAATTGGTTAGTAGACATTTTACACTTTTCTAAAGATCAAGGTAAGTTTTAACCAATTTAAAATAAAGATCAAAATCACAAAAATTTAAATGTAAATGATTTCTTATTAAAAAAATGGTAAAAAAAAAAAATCTAATAAAAAAAAAAAAAAGAAAATAACTTACTCTTTTAATAATGCATTCGAAGTTTTCTCTAAAATTTAAAAAAAAATCTTTTAACTCAAGATAAAAATTATTAAAACAATTTATTTCTATTCATGACTAAAACATTCTTTTTTGTAACAATTATTTTAAACCTTGTTTTTTATATATAACATTATTTTGTTAAAATTAGATGGCAGATTTTCGTTAATTAATAAAACCTTAATAAAGAAGACAAGACTAGCCAAATCATAATAAGTCAATTTTTATTTGAAATAAAGACTAATGAAACTTTATAGCGTATACTTAATTCTCCCGTAAAGATATATAAAGTTTTATACTTACGTCAAAAAATTTTAATTTTTTTATTTTCATTTAAAAATTCAAGTTTTTAAAAAAACAATATCTTCTTTGTTTTTATATTTACTTCAAATAAATGTGTAAGTTTAAATTTATTTTACTTGGTTTACAATATCTAAATGCTAATCTATCGCATCTTAAATTAAAGAAATCTTTAAATCTTAAAGGAGTCCTTTATATTTATTTAAATGTCCAAGTTATTTGATGTAACAACTAAACCATTTACAACCAAAAACACTAAAATTCTCTGTAAAAAGACAATTATATGGACCAACTACAGTTTTTGCAATTGCAATTAATTTTACAATGTTAGCTATTAATGGTTTGTGAGAAATACTAAACCTACTTTCAGCAATATCAATTTTCAACTAACACTTAAGCCCAATAAAGTTTATTGGTTAAAATGTTTATTTATATTACATTATTTCAACCTAAATACATCATTTGCAAAAAAAACATTAAAAAAAAATAAAATTTTATAGAAATTATTAACTATTTCTGAATTTTCTGAAATTTTTAATTCTCAAAAATCTTAATTGTTGTAATTTATAAAGTTCTATTCATATGTAATTTATGAAGTTCTAAGTCAGCCACTATCAACTGTCATCTACTATTATTTACCAAAACAAGATGGTACTTAGCATCAGCTAAAATAAATTTAAATAGCATGATCCTAATCAAGCTGGAGCAAACATATGAAAACACTTTTCATTTATAGCACCAATAATTCTAAAAAGTGCTGAGTAATTTCAAATTCATGCACAACTTTTTTCCTACTAATTTGGTGCTTTTAAATACTCTTGTGACAAGTTTTTTCAAATGGTAGTGCAAGTTTCATAAACAATATTTCATAAACCAATTAAGGTAAAATAAAATAAAATAATTTTTTCATTTAAACTAGTCATTATCGAATTTATTGAATTACTTATTTTATTTATTGAATCTTGATACTCAACTAAAACCAATATATTACATTTAAATAGTTATGTAATAGTATGATATAAATACTTAAAAAAACAAAAGTAGTTACACTTACCATATAAACATTCAACAAGATCTATTCTCCCTATTAAACAAAGTTGTTCTTTAAATTTACTTAAATTATCAAACCCAACAACACTGTGCTGTTCCAAAGAACTAATTAATTCCAAAGTTGATGTAACATTTTCCAGACCATCAATATGTGAGTTTAAATATTTTATTTTTTCAACATCATCTTCAACCAATAGATTTGAAATCGTTGTCATATTATGCCAATATTCATCCTTATTAAACCACTTTGGCAAATCATCCATTTTTAACGCTTTTTTGGCGAAACCTCCATTTTTTTCTTTTTTTATGCACTTTAAGTCAATATTTTTTGCATAGTTTTAAACGTTTCGAACAAAATAGCGCTTGAACCGAAATTTTATTTTATTTTTGATAGTATCATTTTTATGCAACTAGAACAAAAAGCTAAATTAAAAATCAAAAAAGTAAAAAAAAACTTTTTACTAATAGACCGCACACTTGATTAATTACTTAGTTTAGTTTTTAGAAGGTGACTTAGCGCCGACCCTTATCTAATTAAGCTGGTGTTAATGGACCTTTCCCATAAATCGGCAACTGCGCAATGCATTGTGGTAGTTGTATTCATTTAAATCAAAACAATCCGATTAAAGTATTAGGAATTAAATATTATTATAATGATTAGTTCTTTTAATGCTAATTTAGAAAATAAAATTGATGCTAGTTCTTTTCAGAACTCTTGCCAGGCATCTAAAGCTATGTTTCGGGAACTTAAGCATGATGAGCTTATTGCTGTTGACGAAGAAGAATCTATAAACAAGAGTATATCAACTTGGTCAAGAGACATTTCACTTTTACCAAATATATCTCACAATTTTATCAAGAAATATCTTGTTAATGATACTATACATATTGATAATTGTAAAAAAGGAGCCAATAAACACCAAACTCTTGGCTATCGTTTATTTAAAGAAAACTATGTCAAAAATGTATGTGTTAAAGCGAATGTAACAGCATCCATAAATTTGTTTATTGTTAAGTCTAATGTTGCTGCTTCTATGAAACGTAAACAATACGAAGTTTTTATACACTTGTGCCAATCTACTGGTGAAATACTTTATTCGAAATGCCATTGTAAAGCTGGTGCGGGGGGCTGTTGTAAGCATGTTGCTGCATCATTATATCAACTAGTTGATTATAAAGAGTTAGACATTAAAGTGGTCCCAGAAACAGAAACATGTACTGATGTTTTACAGATATGGCATGTACCAGGTGAATCATCCAACTCTGAAGCAATTTTGTTTTCAAACTTAAATTTTGAAAAAGCTGACGCTTTTAAAGACAAAAATAGTACTCGAAAAAGACCTTTAGTTTCAGGAACACGTAGATACCATTCATTACCAAATTGTTACGAAACCTCAACTTTACAACTTCAAACTCTTTGTAAAGGTTTAGAAAATCTCTGCCAGGGGACATATATATCTTCAATAATTCGTGATAATAACTTTCAGGCATGTTCCTTTTTTAATTCATCTCTGTCAACATTTATAGACAATGATATTGCAGAACCTTTTAGTAAAAAAGATGACCGATTGATTATTATTACTCTATTTGACAATTTAAAAAAGGTGATTGATTTAAGTTGTTTGTCTACTGAACAAAAAGCATTTGTAGAATTACATTTAATTGTTGATATTGAGGAAGCTAAAAATATTGAAGTCAATACAGTTAAACAATCTGAAAGTACATTATGGTATCAAGAAAGATGCAAACGATTGACAGCTTCAAATTTTGGTACTGTAATAAATAGGTGGAAAAAAATTTACCCTACATCAATTTAAAAAAAATGTTTACAAACAAAAAATATCAAAGCAGGAGAAAACTGTATGTGGGGAAAGGTTAATGAAGATATAGCAATAAAACTATATGAAAACATAACGAAGTCAAGTGTTACTCGATGTGGTTTTTTTATAAACCCGAAATGCCCTTGGTTGGGTTGTAGCCCTGATGGAGTAGTTAGCGCTGAAAAAGTACTTGAAGTGAAATGTCCTTCTTCAAAAAAACATTTAACAATTAAAGAAGCGTGTCAAGATAAAAACTTTTATTTGAAATTTAACGATGGTGCTCCAAAATTAAAAATAAACCATCCTTATTACTATCAGTGTCAAGGCGTTATGGCACTAACAGAAACTAAAACAATTGATTTTATTGTATACACAGAAAAATCATTGCACATCGAAACAATAGAGTATGATGCGGAATTATGGAATACAATTATTTTTCCAGAGTTAACAGATTTTTATTTCAAATTTATGTCATCAGAAATATTTAAAGTAAAATAAACGTTTACAGAATATTTATAAAATGTTTCTTTTTTTGTCTGGTTACATTATTTGCTATCAGTTTTTATTAGAGGTGGCAGAAAAGTAACTAAATAACAAACTATGACCCATATTTTGTTCATGTCAGCAGCCATTGAAAGTGGAAATGTGTTTTGTAATATTCTGTAGTTTTTGATTCTTGCAATTGCACGTTCGACATGAATTCGCACAGATGCAATTCGTCTTGTTTCTAATTCTTTTTCCAATGTAAGTTGAAAATCGCCTTCAAGAAATGGTGGTATGTTGAGACTAATTCCTTTTGGTAAGTCATTTACGATATCGAAACCTCTATCAGCCATCAGGCTATCACCTTTTTCTAATAATTTTAGTATGCCACAATGATTTGTTATCTGTTTATCACTTGATCTTCCAGCATATAAATCAGATACAAATGTAATGACACCACTCGGTGCAATACCAATCAAACCCTTTGCTGTGTGATGATGTTTATATTTTGAAAACATAGCTGATTGAGTGCGATAGCTAGTTGGCATCACAGTAAATATTTCTGTACAGTCTATAATTACACGAGTATTAGGGTATACATCTTTAAAGCAGCTAGGCATTGTTTCATTAACTAGTTTTTTTGTTGGCCATATTGGAATTGATCTAAATTTTATGTGCAAAAAATCATACCAAGTAATTAATATCCTACTGGTAGTGCTTGATGAAATATTAAACCGTATTGCTAAATCTTCTATAGGAAAGGCGCAACGTAGTCGAATTAGCACCATGAAAAATTCCTCTTCAACGTTTAATATACGTGATCTTCCTCTTGTTTTAGATGAAGAATTTTCACTTAAATCGTCAGCAACAGTAGACATTGAACCCCAATAATTTAGTGAATATATTTCTGGTTCTAAAAACTTCATGACTACTTTAAATAGTTCAAAATTTTCAAAACCTGTGTAAAATTTGAAATGTTCTTTGTTATGTTTAAACCTTTCAACTGTAAATTGTGATAGAAGTATTTTGTCATTGAGCTTACATATAGCTTCTTTTTGAGTGTTTTCTAACGCTTGTTTTTCTTTTATAATGTCCTCAATTTGATCTTTAAGAATTTTATTTTCTTGTTTTAATGTTTCTTCGTAGCTTAAAACAGGTGTCGATAGTTCTTCACTATAAGGTATTTGTATTGTTTTATGTATTAAACCAAGGCTATTTTTGGTTTTCCTTGGTACACGAGCAGTTAGCTTAACTGTTTTTGGAATAATTGTTGGAACATTATTCATATAAGTTTTTTTGTTCCCTTGAAAGTGTGCTGAACAAACTCTGTGTGAAGAAGAAGGACTAAAGTCTTTTCTGCTAATTTTGGCTAACCATAACTTTCTTAACACTTTTTCCTTGGGTATAACATAAAATGATAAGTTTTTATTACGCTTAGAATTATTAAAACAATTTGGTACACAACAAGTACATCCACCACTTGTTGAACTGAAGTCAACTTCACTGTGTTCAACTTCTCTCAGTGAGATCGAATTCTGTGAAAAGAGTGAAGTTAAACTTTGTGAAAAGAGTGGTTCACTGTTTTCGCAAAGTTCAACTTCTCCGTTAAAAGTGAGTTCACCTTCAGTAATTTCACTATCATCTTCACTGTTTTCATAAAGTTCAATTTCACTGTTTTCACAAAGTTCAATTTCACTGTTTTCACATAATTGAACATCACTGTTATAATTTATTAGGCTTTTCGACATTTGCTTTGATTTAAATGAATACAACTACCACAATGCACTGCGTTTTTGCCGATTTATGGGAAAGGTCCATTCCGGTTTAATCAAAAATGAATTCCGGTTTAATCAAAAATGTTATTTGTTAATATAATCATCTCTTACTCATTAAAAACCAATTATTATACTATTTCTCAATATAATCATCACTCACTCAATTCAATTTACCTCACTCACTTTAACATGTCAACTAAAAAATCAACAGCATACAAGGAAGATGATATACTAGCCGCATTAACTGATATGAAAGAAAATAAAGCATCACTGAAAAAAGCTGAATTCAAACAAGGCGTTCCAGTCTCAACGCTCAAAGATCGCAAAAATAACAACTACAAAGACTTCCATGGCTCAGGTACAACAACGGTAATCTTAAATGAAACAGAAAGATTGATGGTACATGCGTTCCAATTACTTAGTGATTGGGGTTATGGTTTAACCCGAAATGAAATCCTAAAATTTGCATGTGGCTACCTTAAACACGAAGATCAATTGCACTTATTCAAAAATGGCAAGCCTGGTAATGACTAGTTTTATGCCTTTATGAAGAGATGGTCAAAAGAAATTTCAACAAGAAAAGTGGATAACTTAGCATCTAAAAGAGCAGCTTCTTGTACGCCTGATATAATTGATCGTTATTTTAAATACGTTGCCAAGCAATATTAACAGACTGGTGTAACTACGGGGTCGCATATTTGGAGTTGTAATAAAAAAGTTTTTTTGGGTGATCAAAGCAAAGCAACCGTATTGTGTCAAAAAGGGACAAGAAGTGCATTTAAACTTACTGGTAGCAATGAAAAAATTCATTATACTGTAAGCAATCGCTGCAACGCTGATGGGCATTTTGCACCACCATTTGTGATATACTAAGCCAAAAGAAACTTTCGTCCTGACTGGGCAAGAGGTGGTCCAGTTGGCACCAAATATCCAATTTCAAAATCAGATTGGATTTAGCACGATACATTTTTTGAATGGCTGAAATAAGTATTTATACCCGAAACTGAGCAATTGGTGGTATTCATATTTTAGTATTAGATGGGCATACATCTCACATAACTTTGGAAGCGGTATTGATGTGCAAAAAACACAAAATAATCTTGATTTGTCTACCAGAGCATTCTTCACATATTCTATAACCATTGGATAGAGGTGTCTATTGTCATGCCAAACAAGCATGGAAAGAAATTCTTACAAAGTAATACAAAGACTCAAAATGTAAGAACTTAGATAAACAAACTTTTCCACCGTTGCTCAAACTGCTGTACGAGAGTGGAAAAATGTTTTACACGCTTGCATGCAATCGCTGGTTTCCAGTACACTGGCTTAGTTCCACTTAACAAAAGCAACATAAATCATAAGGCATTAGCAATCACATAAATGTTTAATCTACCTTCATCAACTTTAGCAACCTCCACAGCACATACATTTTTTTTTCTTTACATATAATATTTTCGATAATTTTATTATCATTTTTTTAACATATATTAACCTAATCTTATGTTGTCTTTTAATACCTATCTAATAAAAAAAAAACGAAAAAAAAAAAAAAAATTAAAAGAAAAAAAAACATTTAATTTTTATTAATAAGTGTGCAGTTTGACCCGGTTTTACTCTATAACTTTTGTTAAAATATAAAAAAAACTATTTTTTAATATTTAATTTTGTATTTACACTTTTTAACTGTATTTTAATAAATTTATTTATACTTTCTAAACAAGATAAATAAGTTGAACCAATAATAAATAAATTGAACTACTTTGACATATGCTTTCAGATAACAAAAGCATATGTCAAAGTAAGTTGTCTTGTTTTGATTTTAGAACATTTGATTTTAAAAACTACTTAAACAATATTATATATAAAGTATTTCAAAAAAAAATGTTTCTAAACAACTTGCTGACACAGCTCAATAGTTTAAAAACAAAAAACTCATGAGAACTTTGTTTTAACTTATAAAAGTATTATAAATAACAATGAATAAAACAAAACAAAAATTGTATTTGTCAAAAACAACAACAACAAACATAATCTAAACCTTGATAGTTTTATATCAGCAAAAACTATTTTCACTTTATTTAATTTTTGAAAGTATTTTATTAATCTATTTCCAAATCTTTTATTTTCCTCACTTATCTATCCTAATTTTATAACAATTATACTTGATTTGATCCAGTATAAATTTTTTAAATTTCGTCATTAATTTTTCATGTTTATACACAATCTTCAGATGGTATGATGAATAAATAGAGATTATAAATAATATTCAATTCTATTTCTATGAAATTATTTATCAAAAAAATATTATTAATCAAAAATACAATTTTAAAAAAGTCTTTAAGTGTTAATAAGTTCAGTCTGACAAATCCAAAAAATTATTTTTCAAAACTAAAATGCAAAAATTAAAAATAAAGTCATAAGAAATAAACTTTGTTTAAATTTCTATATTTATTAAAATTGTGGTTACTCACTAAATTATTTGAAACATATAAATTTATTTTAAAACATATTTTAAAATAAACTGGACACATGATGATAACCATGCGATTAGCAAGATGTAAACAATCATTAGGATATAAAATTTTTAAAATAAAAATTTTTTAAAAAGTTTTTATAAACTACATAAATTTTATATAAATATATACTGTTAGACAGATTAGGATGTTTTAAAAGAGTATTACATACAAAATGTATATGCTAAAAACTCAATAAATCATGGTTTGATAATTCTGTAAAAAAAAAAAAAAAAGATGAGTCATTATCAGCAAATTGTTTAAAGTGAATGAGCACTTATCATCAACAATAAAAAACAGAACTTTTATAATACAGTTACTGTATACTTATTAAATAACCCATAATTTGCTGAATGGGTGTTCAGATCGGACTTTCTGAAGGATTTAGATGCTTGATACTCTCTGCAAACCTTCCAGATTACTAATTTAAGTCTTACGTTACAGATATACTTCAAAATAACCTTCAAACTACCTTATCAGATAAAGGTGTGCACTGTCTAGTATATTTTACCCACATTGAACTTTAAAATACTGCATTTTTTATTAAGTATGTTTAATTTAAAACATCTTTTAACCTAAAACCATAAAAATAGTAAACTATAAAAAAACTAAACATTTCAATCATTTATATCAAAAAATTATTTATATTATTTCATTCATTATATCAAATCCATTTTATTTCAAAATTAGTTAAAAAATGTTTAGTCTTTTTTATTTTTCAAAACATTTAAAGTATAATAATAGACAATGCCTAATTTACATGTAAAAATAAAAAATTCTGAAAAATTTTTTTTTTACATTATAATACCTTTTCTGTAAAAATTCAGGGTTAAAGTTCAATTTAAAGATTTATTATTCTTTTAAATTTTATTAACAAATTTCAGCTAATCAACTGAATATAAACCTCTAACGGGTGATGCGGAAGTTATCAGACAAATCCTAATTTCATTATTTGAGCATAATAATTAGTTTTTGTGGTTTTATGCGTAGGTATAAACGTTCTATAAAATATAAACTTTATTATTTGAAACACAATTATTTAAAATGAGGTTAAATGCAGCTGAACGAGAATCTTTTCGAAAGCGACTAAAAATGTTTTTTGTAAATAAACCTAATATAAAAAAAAAAAAAATCGTAAATCATTTTGAAAAGGAAGGATTTGCTCGAAGTACAATATATGATAACCTAAAAAGACTTGAAACTGTTCAATTGTTTTCTGATAGAAAGCACCCTGGTCGCCCGACATCCTGGACTAGAGAAAAGAAAGCCGAACTAACGAGACTTGTCAACAATCGAAAAGGGGTCGGTCAGAGAAAAATAGGTATTAAATTCGGTGTAAATCAATCGACAATTGGTCGTCAGTTAAAAAAAATGAATATTAAATATAGAAAACGTGAAAAGACTCCAAAATACACTATAGAACAACAAATAAAGGCAAAGAAAAGAAGCAGGAAACTAGTTAACCAACTCTATAACACAAAATCATTTCAAGTCATCGATGACGAAAAATACTTTTGTTTTGCAGGGGACAGCATGCCTGGAAATTTTGGATACTACGCAAACAACAAAAAGACATGCCCAGAAAGTGTTCGTTTTATAGGAAAAGAGAAATTTCCAAAAAAATTATTAATGTGGATAGCCATATCTGACCGTGGTATGTCCGAGCCATTGTTTCGCTCTTCCAAGGCTGTAGCGATCAATTCATCAATCTATATTAATGAATGTTTAGAAAAACGACTTCTTTCATTTATTCACAAGTATCATGGAGACTTTAACTATTTATTTTGGCCAGATTTAGCAAGTTTTCATTATTCTAAAGATTCTCTAAATTGGATGGACCAATATGTCGATTACGTTGATAAAGAATCCAATCCCCCAAATGTGCCTCAAGCACAACCAATTGAAAATTTATGGGGACATTTGGCACAGAAGGTTTACGAAGGAGATTGGCAAGCTTCAACAGAGCAAGTTTTGATTGATCGCATTAAACTAAAACTACAAGAAATTGATTTAAACTTTTCACAGTTGCATATGAAAGGCGTCAGAGCAAAATTGAGATCAATTGCAGATGGTGGTGTTTTTTCATATGAAAAATAATATATTTTTATTAAAAGATAAATGCTTTATTTAAAAAAAATATAATAGTAGTTTGTTTTTTTACTTATAAATAAGTTATTGACGTTTTTATTTTGTCCGATAACTTCCGCATCACCCGTTATAACATTTTTAAATTAAGTTACATATTGTAATATAAATGTGATTTGTTACATGCAAAATGTTCATTATTTTTATGTAACCAAGATGTAGCATAACACATACTGACACGTAAAATTTTGACCTAATAATATTATATAATAATATAACATTGTCACCTGTGGTATCTTTTAATTTTGAAACATTTTTTAATTGGTAGTTAATTTATAACTGGCGTTAAATGTGTTTTTGGAAATATCTACACGCATATCCATGCGTATTTTTACATTTTAGACATACAATATCTTCATAGCATAATATTTATGCTAAAAGGATAAACAATGTCAAGAATATAAAAGATAAAGAAATGCATAGGTGATGGTTTCAAAGAACACTAAACCTTATATAATTTAAGGTCCTTGAAAAAACTGAAGAGCTACTTACCTTGATATAATTAACTAATACGTTATCATTGAGAAGTCTTTAAAAAACTTGACATTATATGTAGATTTATTGCTTGTGGGCACGATATATTTATGGATAGTGTAAAGGCCAAGTGGATTAACTTTTCAATTTTCGGTTTTTATTATCATTGTGTTTCAGCATTAATAATACTATGTTCTACTTATAACCAAATGGACTAACCCATCAACAACATAGATTCTGTGTTGTTGATTGATATTATCATTTGTTAACAATATTGTAAATGCATTAATATTTGTCAAGATTATTGTAATTAAAATAGTCTTTTTTTAAAACACCAACCCACAAGCAATCTATTTATTTGTTTTATAACCCTCTTTGTGTAATGAATCATAACATTTTGTTTCATAAATTTTGTAAAATAGAATATGTAATTAAAATATGTTACAAATACAATTTTTTTTGTTACTTTACGTCTTTTTATTTAATTTAAATTACCTATTAAAGTGTAACCAATTTTAACGTTAAAAAAATCTATATTTGAGATGTATCTTACTTATGCCTTAAATCTAGATTTAGTTATGTTATGTTACGTCTCATTTGGTTTCACTTTAAAAAGTTTGAAAAAAAACAATTGAGACTTTTTTTTTCTTGTGACAATGTAACCAATTGAGACTATGCTATTTGACAATAAAAATAAAATAAAAGATGATATTTAGCAATACGGCAATGATAAACAAACATACTGCATTATCAAGTTTATTTACTTAATATTTAATTAAAAACTAGAGAATGTAACCTTGTTACTTATTGTAACAGATTGAGAAGTAATATAACTTTGAAATGTTATAGGGATTTTAAGACGAATCAAAGACTCTTTCAGAGGCGTAGAAAGAATTTTTTGGTGTTCGAGATAGGTAACTTCCAGACATGGAGCAAACTCCAAACATTTTTATATTTATACTTATGTCAAATAATGAGGGTTTGCAAAAAATTGCGATGATTGGAGGCTGGGAACAAAAAAGCCCCAAAATTTTTGCCCCCCCCCCTTTGCCCCAAACGTGAGAGCAACAAGTTGATGAAGTATCTTTTGTACTATTTTTGACTAGACTTATATTCATCGATAAATTTTAGATTTCATTTTAAAATATTTTAGCGTTCAAAAATTATGACCGTATAAAGTTTAAACCCCCCTCAATTTGAGGGGGTTGCAAATTTTATATGGTAATAATTTTTAAACGCTAATAGACAATACTATGAAACAAACAATTATTGTAACCTGTTAGTTTAAAGCTCGTTAAGTAAAAAAAAATTGTTCGTTAAAGGCTCGTCTGTAAATAATTTTTATTATATATTAATATATATATAATATCACAATTTTATTTATTACATAAATATTATTATAACATAAATATATATATATTTCGAGCTTTAATCGAGCCTATATGAACGAGCCTATGATGTTCAAGCTCGGCTCGTTTAATAAACGAGCAAAAACATTTTTTTTTGTAATTAAAACTTTTATTTAAGGTGGTATAACATCAAATAAATAAAAAAATGAAATAAACCTCCAAAATAAAAATGCTTTTAAATACAGTTTACTCAAATGATTTAAATAAAAAAAAGCAAAAAAAAAATTTTTTTTTAATTAGCAATAGGACCATAATGGGGGAGAAACTATCAAAAAATGCGTTTTTGGACTAAATTTCAAAACATTATATCTACGGCTAGCCATCATCATACGACCTGAAATTTCGTACACTTACTCTTAACACTATTTTATTCCATTTAACAGATAGATTTTTTTAAATATCAAAGTAAATGATGAGTTATGTAGATTTTCCTCATATTTTATCTATTTTTTGACGTTTTAGAGAGATCTGACTAAAAAAAAAAATTACTGATTATAAAAAAAAATCCATCTGTTAAATGAATTGTATAGGTATTTCGAGCAAGTACTGAAAATTTCAGATCAAATGAGCAATGCTAACTCAAGAAACTGTGTTTTGAAGTTTAAGCAAAAACGAAAAAACGCGAACTGAGATGAACAGCTTTGAAAAATTCTTGATATATTATTTACAATTTTAATTTAAAATCCTCCTGAAACATAACTGTCATTACATTCATTTGCTTTCTCCTCATCTAGATGACCTTTTTTGATGGCTTTAAGAGTTTTTCTTCTTTTTTTCCCCTTCTCTGATGACTTGCACCTCATTTGACTAATCCTTTTTTTATTTTTAGAAGTCGCTGAAATATTTGATACCTTACCATGTAAACCAAAATGTCTAAAAACACTAATAACACCCTTCGCACCATCATTGTATGCTAAAATAGCTGAATACATTCGCATTTCCAGTGTTGATTTAGAAACAAAAACTCTTTTTGGTACACGAGCCCAAATGAGTGCCTCTTTAGCATTTTGTGTGTTTCCATATAAACATTTTGATAACAATTCATCTGATTGTAAATTTATAATTATTGGTAGAATTAATTCTTTAATCCATAGAGGTATGGTAGATTTGGGTTTATAATTCTTTTGATTTAGAGCCCAGTATTTGCACCAACTATATTTTCCACGAGAACAAAACTGGTGGCATATGTAGGAATCAGGAAAATCGGTGAAGTGGAAAAGTATGGCATAAACTGCTTTCTTCATTGAATACAAGTTTCCCACATTAGACTGATTGCAAAACCATAGAAATTTTGCATTGAATTAATGCAGTTTTCAGTGAGTTTACCTCTGCCTGATATTGGTTTTTTAGTATCTTTTTGGGCTTTGACAAGGTTTTGTAGACGTATTCCTAACCATTTTTGAACATGTTCGACACAGTTTTCCGGGCATAATACCATACTCTTTGTAAGGATCTGCTACTATTACATCATTAAAAGAAGATGTATGCCTATCTCCTATATATTCTTTATATATCAACTTATTATTTTGTAAAGATCTCTTAAACATTGCCACAGCTCTTACAGATTCCATACTAGTCAATGAACCTTTGTGATTCGATTCACACTGATGATCAACCAACCAACACTGATACTTTGGAGTTCCTCTTTTAGATCTCCACATTTTACATCCATTGTAATGTTTGGTAAATATCTCTGCATAAATACATTTATCACAACAAACAGCAGTTACAACACCATTCAACGAACTATGACCTCGGTTTTGCCATGAACCATTAATAGAAATTCTAACTTCTTTCATTTCAAGAGAGTTGTTTATTGATTTGGTTTCAAAAGCAGCTTTTTGCATACTTTCCTCAGCAGCAATTTTGTATACTAACATGGCAGTTTTATTTAACTTATTAAAGCCATTAGGCGACAAACAATAAAGATTCATACAGAAGGAAAAAGTTTTCATCAACTCATGACCAGCACCTATTTCTCACAATCCAATGACAGCTTGCAGGTTGATCTTATATGGTGATTTTAGAGATGAAAGTTCTTTTTTAACAGTATCAATAGGAAACTCATTTGTGTTTAAAGAATTCTTTGACTTTGGTGAAGTTCTAAAATTTTTAGAAAAGTTACAATTTGTACACTTCATCTCAAGTAAATGACAAAAGCCCATGCGAGAACCAACGTTATCTTTGATTAACAAATTTCCAATAAAGCAATTGGGGCAAACAGTGTGTGCAATCAATTTCTTTAACAATAAAAAGTTAATAAGTATAAAATAGTCGACAGATTCACATTTATCCGAGCTGAACGATACATCTAACTTTCTTGAGCTAACACAAGAAATCTCCTGATCTGCAGGTGTTGATTTGAGAATATCAGATGTTTCTTTTATTTAATTTAAATATATATATATATATATCTATATATATATATATATATATATATATATATATATCTATATCTATATATATATATATATATATATATATATATATATATATATATATATATATATATATATATATATATATATATATATATATATTTCTTTTATTTAATTTAAATATATATATATATATATCTATATATATATATATATATATATATATATATATATATATATATATATATATATATATATATATAATATAAATCCAAAGGGTAAACAAACAATAACACTCTAAATCTTTCAAATCTGATAACTGTTACAAAACGTGTTTAGTGGTTAAGAACAATGACTTTTAATTGAATTTCAATTTGGAAAACATAGTGACATCAAGCTTACAAAGCTTGAAGACTCCAGTTAAATTGAGCTTATTTTTAGGGAGAAAATGCCCTAACAACCATGTTAAATATTTAGTATCTCCGTTGCTAAGGAAAAAAAGATACGTAGTGTTCTAATAAAATGCTCATATCTAAAGAAAGATAAATTATTCAGCTCTGTAACTTTGCCTAAACGTTCTTTGATTAATTTAACACATTTTATGCAAAATTGAAAAACTCAAAAAAAATTTTAGTTTCCTAATTTTTTGGTGTTGTACCGCCTTAATTTAATTCATATTTTTATTGTAGAATCTCAAGCTATCACAATAGAGATGACTAGAAAAAAATTGACGCCAAATTCGTGTTTTATTAGAACACCTTAAAAACAGCACCAAATGCCCTGCGATGAAGAAAAGTGCACCAAAAACCATTTTTCCACCTTTTAAGTTCCAATTTAAACAAAAATGGGAAAAAGCTAGCTGTAAAAGTGAGCGTTTTTAAAAAAATAACGAACAATGGCTCAATACCACCATAGCTCTACCAACTAGGACGGTAGCAAAGCCCGGCCGACCGTCAAAGGAATTTTGTGAAATGAGTTTACCAACGAAAAGGCAAAAAACAAGGGTTTTAAGGAAACATATACCTTGTGAGGAGTTGGTTTATGCTACTCAAATGATTCAACGTACTGCAAGGAACAGTGACGCGTCTAATGTTATAAAGAAAATTTTATATACTCCCACAAAAGCCAAACAATATAGAAAAAGTGACACATCTACTGAAGATATCATTAAAAAGCACACACCACCAAAAGCGTTGTCAAATTTTTTGGAGCTGACAAAAAAAACAATATGAATTTATTCGTGCAGCCAACCAGAATATCTATCCATATTATTCATGTATAAAAAAAGCCAAAGAGGAATGATATCCACCAGAAGAATCGATAACAGTTACAGAAACTTGTTCAGAAATTCAATTACACGATCTTTTGGATCGCACGTCTAGGCGATTATGTTTTTACTTGAATGAAGTTGTTGAAACTTTAAATGAAAAAGAAAGAAATAATTTAGAATTGATTTCGAAATGGGGTTGTGATGGCTCGCAACAACAAACATTTGAACAAAAATTTCAAAACAGCGACGATTGCGGAGCTAACATATTTCAAAGTTCTTTTGTACCCCTACAGCTCATATGCCATATTGGTAGCCAAAAGAAGGTGCTTTGGCAAAACCCAGAACCATCATCTACAACGTATTGCCGACCAATAAAAATAAGTTTTATTCGGGAGAGCAAAGACGTAACTAATGATGAAATCAAATACATAGAGAACCAAATAAAAGGCTTGAGAAAAAGTGAAATAATAAACGCTTTTGGTGGTGATTTGCAAATAAAGCATTAATTTCTTTTTACTATGATTGATGGAAAAGTTTGCAATGCTGCTACATATATGACATCAACAGTCAGATGCTATATATGTGGGCAAACTTCAAAAGATTTTAATGACTTGAATAAAAAAAAGACAGAAAGCCGTAAAACACTGAAATTTGGGCTATCAATACTGCACGTAAGTATCAAATTTTTTGAATCCTTGATGCATATATTGTATCAAATACCAATAAAAAAATGACAAGCAAGAACAGAAAAAGATAAAAAATAGTAGCGGAAACAAAACAAAAAATTCAAAACGCCTTTAAAGATGAGTTAAAGCTGTTGGTTAATGTTCCTAAGACTGTATTTGGGAACAGTAATGATGAAAATACATCAAGAAAATTTTTCGCCAATCCCCTAACCGCTTCACACTTCACAGAGGTTGATATAACTCTTATAAAAAAATGTAATATTATTTTATAAGCGAGTTAATTTCGAGTGGGCATCAAATTAATGTAAAAAACTTGAAAATTTTGCAAATGAGACGGCCAAACTTTATGTTGATTTATATGGGTGGCACCCAATGACGCCGACTATGCATAAACTTTTAAGACATTGCACCACATAAATTGAACAGGTTATACTACCTACTGGTCAGCTATCAGAAGAAGCAGCCGAAGCCAGAAACAAACATTTCCGTCTTTATCGACAGAGTTATGCACGGAAGTCTTTGCAAAAAAACTGTAATAGAGATATTTTAAACAGACTTCTGCTATCTTCTGATCCTTTGCTAAGCAGCATGAGAAAATGACCCCAGAACAAGAGAAAACTGTTTTCCAGTGAGTCAATAGGACTCTTGTTGCCAGAAACATTAGAAGATTCTCAAGCGATGACAATTGACGACATATCAGATATTGATTCTAATTGAAAATAATTGCATTGACATATACAAAGATATTTTATTTTATTTTGGATTAAATATAGGGCTACAATAGCAAATTTAAATTATTAATTTCAAATTGTTTGGTTGTCAAATCATTAGCCCCTTGAAGCGGATTAACCATAGGATTTAATCCTTTAACGAAAAATAATTCATAACAACAGGTATAACCTAAGGACTAAGTTCAGTGATTAGGAAACCCCAGTGGTGTGCCATGCTAGACAAGAATAAAATGAGGATAGAAAACTAGGAAAGAATAATTTCAGAATAGAATGTTTTATGATAGAAATAAAGAAACCTTACTAGAAAATAATTTTTACAAAAGAATATTTTTTGGCAGAAATTTTGAAAAGAAACTTGAAATACTTTCTAAGAAAGAATATTTTTTAATAAACGTAAACAACTTGCTTGGAAAGAATTTTATTTAATAAATGCGAAAAACTTGCTAGGAAAGAATTTTATTTAATAAATCTAAATAACTTGCAACGACAGAATTTTATTTCATTAATCCAAAAAAACTTGCTAGGACAGAATTACCATTTATAATAAAAGTGAATCACTGATGAATGATTCAGAAATTTCAGATAATCTTTATTATTTCACAAAGATTTTGTTAGAATTAGATTATACTTATTTAACATTTATTCAATTAAAAATCATAACTGTAATTACCAAATTGCGCGCAAATTCTTTCTTAAAATTTCTTTGCTAGCACGTTTTTAAAATTTCTTTTCTAAAATTTCTTTGCTAGTACGTTTTTCCGATTTTCTTTGCTAAAAAGAAAATGACTTTTACTTGTGCGATTTCTATCCTAAAAAAGTCTTTGCTAGCAAGTTTTTCATTTTTCTTTGCCAGAAAGGATATATGTATTTCTTTCTTCTTTTCTATCCTTCAATTATTCTATCCTAAAAAGTAATCATGTTTTTTTCTATCATAGCAAGAATTTTCATGTTTCTTTCCTAGAAAGGCTTTCCTGAATTCTTGTCTAGAACCTGCCACCAACCCAGTATAGGTTAGATGCATCTTTCAAGTATGATTATCCTTTTTAGTATTATAAATTTAGTTATTTGCTATTATGTTAAATAGTTTTAAAGTCATAGATATTTGTAAAGTTTGTAAGGTGTATAAAAATATGTATTTTTTGTTTTAATATATAAATTTTTTACATTTCATGTGTGACCAATTGCTTTTAATATAAAATAATGACCTTAAACTTCTTTTTACTACATATCACATCGACAAAAAACATAAAATAATTTTGTTCGTGAAATACTCCACTGTGCGGCGCAATGAATGATGCTTGTTATGTATATGTTCTTATGACATGAACATTACATCGCATCTGCTTCTAACAAATATAAAACTAAAATTGTATATATTAACTAATCTTTTTAATGAATAAACAGATAACTTGTGCAAAAACTAAAAAATCTCATAAGAAGCTGTTTAAAGGAGCAGCTCACATGGCTTGCCATGTTAGTTTAAGGAGAGCTTTTCTCTGCTCTTGCACTCATTTACTTCTGCCGAGGCCTGCATATATACGTTCATACATACATTTATAAAGACATCCATCCATCCATACATACATACATACATACATACATACATACATACATACATACATACATACATACATACATACATACATACATACATACATACATACATACATACATACATATAAATATATATATATATATATATATATATATATATATATATATATATATATATATATACATATATATATATATATATATATGTGTATATATATATATATATATATACACATATATATATATACACATATATATATATACATATCCCCTTTATATCCCCTATAACATATTAAATTTATGTTATGTCTCAATGGGTTACACCCTTTCCTCATCAAATAGGCTGGTGTAGATGACTTTATAATATATTGTTTCCAGTTTAGGATGTTGAATGCTGGATCTTCTTGACTCATTGCATGGATTTTGCTTCTGTCTCAGAAATGAAGCAATTGCTTGGACTATTAGGTAGTGTACCGAGTACAATCTGTGCCTTGGGTCAAGTTCTTTTACAAACTTCTAAAATGACTAAAGTATCAAAGAATATAAAACATAAAAAACCAATGCCATCACCTAGTTCTCTAAATCGATCATTAACTAATATTTGGGTATAAATACGTATCAATTCACCTATCTGTCATGAAATCAGGTTTGAGTCCTTTGACCATTCTTTTATGTGCGTCCGCTTAGCGCCTCTTCACTCTATCACTTTTCTCTTTGTTCTTTATCTTTCTCCTTCTTCCCAAGACTGCACTCTTTTAGATATAATTTCTTATAAAATTAAATATGCCCTCTTTCTTTCCTCTGCTAATATTATTGTTATTATTGACACTAATACTCATCACACATGAATTGGCTCTAACGCCATTGACCTTGCTGGCACTAAAGTCTGTAACTTCTGCATTTCTCAATCTTTTACTCAAACAGTCAACTTTGTGACTTGTTTACCTGAAAACTCTAATCATTTTCCTTCACTCCTTGATTTATGTCTTCTCACTGATCCTACCTGACCAGATGTAAAAAGGTGCTGTTTGATGCTAAGCTAAATTATTCTTTATACGAAATCTCGTATCTAATCTCAGAAGTTAGGCACTCGAAATTTTCTGAAAATCTTCAACAGTGTCATTAACAAGGAAAGGTCTAACATTCCATCTCTTATTCATGGGACTGATCTTATTACCATTCTCCCAAGGATACGGCCGTACGATTTGCAGATAATTTTTTTTCTAATTTGACTCTTGAACCACAAAGCCATACTCTTCTTTCAATTCTAATTAAACAGGTTAATACATTAATATATATATTTAAATCACTCCAGCTTCCATTGCTTAAGTCAAATATCAATTAAACTCTTTTAGGGCTTGTGATCCAGACAACATTCCTGTCATAGTCTTACAATAGTATTCTCCAGAACTCTCTTCAATTCTCTCTAAACTAATAATTAAGTGCTACATTGAATCTTGTTTTCCGGTCTTCTGGAAAATGGCATCTGTGGTTTCAATTTTAAAAAAATCTAGTGAACATTCTGGCCTTTCTAATTATCGTCCGATTTGTCTTCTTTCTGTTATTAGCAAAGTCTTTGAGTCTTTGGTCAACAATGTTCTCACATGCCATTTTGAGTCAAATGACTTGATGTCAGTCAATCAATAGGGTTTTCGATCCTCTTGCTTTACAACTGATTGGTTAACTACTGTGACTGAAAGATTTTATTGTGCATTAGATGGAAGCAGAGAGGCTAGGGCTATTGCTTTAACGTATTTAAAGCATATCATATCTTTTTTTTTTTTTTTCTATAAACACCCTTACTTCCAACAAGGCTGCAAGCAACCATTATTAGAGTTAGAAGTTACTGGAAGAGAAAAGATAAAGTTTATAGACCAAGATAATGATTGACAGATGACTTAAAAGATTGCAAATTATATGAATTAAGAAAACAAGTTGAAGGAAGCGAATTCAAAAGAACTGATGTTCAAGAAAAAAAACTAGACCAATAAGAATTTTTGGAGCACTTAGAAACAGTCACAGTAAAAGGATGAAGCATTATAGAATGACGAGTAACACGAGAATGAATTTTAGTAGATAGCACAAGAGACGCAAGCTCTTTAGAGCAGTACCAGTTTTAATTTTTATAGAAAAGAGAAAGAAAAGCAACATTATGACGATGTGATAATGGTTGGAGGTTGGCTGCAAAAGTAAGTCTAACTGTGTTTACAATGTGTTTATCTACCTTGTCTTAAAGAGACAAGGTAGGTAATGTGTTTATCTACCTTGTCTTAAAGCATCATTGGAAGATCCGCCCCAGATATGGAAACAGTATTCCATACAAGAAGGGATTTGAGATTTATAGAGATGAAAAATGGAATCCTGAGTAAAAAAGTGACAAGCACAATAAGGAGATCCAACCATAGCTGACGCTAGTTTTGCAATCGATTTGAAATACGGTTTCCAGGAAAGACCAAAAGTAAGAGTTAATCCTAAAAGATGACTCATAGATAATCCAAGAAGGTAAACAGTACTCATTGAGTACATTACTGTTCATAAATATAGGATAATCTGGACTATTGAGATAATGATTAGCTGAAAAAAACTGGGTTTTATCTGAGTTAAAGTTCACCGACCACTGAAAACTTTAATACTACGATTGGTAAGGAAGGATTCAACAATCTTAAAGATGTTACCAGGTACACCGTAAGAAGAAAGCTTATGAAAGCATGCTAAACTTTACCAAAAGCTTTAAAAATGTCAATAGAAATAGCCTTAACCTCTCCACATCTATCTAATGTACGATAAAATCTATTGGTCATTACTGTTAGCAAATCAGCGAGAACGAGAAGATCAAAATTTATATTGATGATCAGAAAGTAAGTTATTAGATTCAAGATAAGAGATTAAGTGTTAGTTAATTAATTAAAGATTCAAAAAAATTGCTTAACATAGGAAGAAAACTAATGGGATGGTAGTTGAACGAATAAGATTGCTCTCCAGAGTTTTTGAAAATTGGGATAACAGATGCCGCTTTCCAGCAGGCCGGAAAACAAGACTGTAATAAGCACTTATTAAATAGTTTTGAAAGTATAGACGACCGCTCCGGAGAACACTTCCGCATAACTATAACAGGTATGTTGTCCAGACCACAAGCTGTTGAAGAGTCTAAGCAGGAAATCACTTTAGAAACAGAAGCTTGAGTGATACAAATGCAAGCAATGAATAAAACTGTCGCCTAAATCAGGTAGAAGCAAATTATTCCAAATTTATCTATATATGTATTTATATATATATATATATATATATATATATATATATATATATATATATATATATATATATATATATATATATATATATATATAGATATATATATATATATATATATATATACATAAATATATATACATATTTATAAATAAGTATATGTATATATCAGGCCTGGACAAGAATGGCTTGCAATCGAGAGCTATTGCTGGCCACCCAAAAGATTTCATTTATGACAACTTGACCATGACTATTTAGATGTTTTGATGATTTTTAAACATTTTAGAAATGCGTTGAAAAGAGTAACGCTAGCAAAACTTAAACTAGTAAGAAAAGAAAAAAATGAAAAAAGAAAACAACTTCTTAAGAAAAAGAAAATGTATAAGCAATAAAATAAAACTCAAAAAACTCAAACTAGAAGCAAAAATTAATTTTGTTAAATAAATTACTTTAAAACTTATCATATGAAACGTTTTATTAAAGTTACGCAAAACACTCTATATAACCATTTATAACTTATTGGTAACTGATAGAATCTATCTAAAAATGGTTTATAATCTTTAAAATACTACATTAAATACATTAAAATTAAAGTAAATAAATAAATTGTGATAAACAAACAAAAGCTTATGTAAAGTATAGATTGTTTAAGAAATAAATTATAAGGAAATATAATTTTTTTCAAATACCGAATTTAGATATAATTAATAATTTTTGTTAAATTGCTTAAAATAATTTTTAGCGAGGTTTAAAATTCAATTGAATTACAATGCGATACTTTAAAATACTTTCAAAATATCAATAGTTTTTAAGCTTCTGTAACAAATAATATTTTTATTTGTTACAGAATTCTTTAACCAATAATAATTTTATTTGTTACAGAACTCTGTAACAAATAATATCCTAATAATTACAATACATTAAAAGTGAAGAGTTTTAAAGTGTTTGTAAATTGTTTTTTATATATGTCAATACTTTGTTGTTATAAATAAGTGCTCAATTCAAAAGGAAAACATAATGGCGTGTATATCGGCATGTTTTTTTATCTGAAAGTAGAAAAGTGAATGTTCCCTTACAAAAAAACCCAGCGAACCCAGTTCACTGGAAGTTAACTGGAAGTTCACTAGAAGTTTAACGAAAAACGTCTATTTATTTCCAGTGATCCAAAACTTCAGTGGAAATTTAGCGCTGTTTTCCAATAATCAAAAACGTCGCTGGATTTATAACTCAATATTGATATAACTTTTGATAACAGTTAAAACTTTCTTGAAATTTGAAAGATATAACATCTTGAAATTTTTTATTCTAATTTTTGTAATAAAGTAAACGTTGTTTTTTTGTATCTACAGTTTCAGTTTCTATTATTTTAAGTTCCTCTCAATCTCCAAAACCACAGATATGTTGTTCAGTATGTTCATTTTATTTATTTAGCGAATACATATTCAACTTTATAATTTCACAAAAATTTATTATTATAAACTTCTTTATTGTAGATTATTGAACATAATAGATAATTATTGATTTATATATATATATATATATATATATATATATATATATATATATATATATATATATATATATATATATATATATATATATACACACACATATATATATATATATATATATATATATATATATATATATATATATATATATATATATATATATATATATATATATATATATATATATATATATATGTATATATATACAGTGCCGGTTTTAGCACTACCAGCGCTCTGGGCGAGATTTCTACGGCGCCCCTAGCTCAATTTAACCCCATTCAAAAAAAAGGCAAAGGGAAATTAAAATAACCAATTAGTTTCGCCCCTTCATATTCGACGCCCTGGGCCATCGCCCAACCAGGCCCTACCCTAACGCCGCCACTGTATATATATATATATATATATATATATATATATATATATATATATATATATATATATATATATATATATATATATATATATATATATATATATATATATATATATATATATATATATATATATATATATATGTCAGCGCTTGTTTCAAATTCAAAATAAATTAAAATCAATCCCTTTTAGCAATATTAAAAAACATGTTCTCAAAACCAAATTAAAATACTACTTGCTACATCAAAATAAATAGAAACAACAGTAGTATCACTGGTGATAATAGATAAATCACCATATAAAATATATAAGATACAAATATGAATGTAGACTAATTGCAACCTTCTGTGAGTGTATTATTTATTTTATTTGCTTCTTTTTTTCTTTTGTTTTGTTTTGTTTTGTTCATGGTCGCTCTCCTCGATTTAGCCTAGCTATATGAGAGTGAACCATCCATAATGTAGACTGTACAAATATTTTTTATAACGTAGAACATTCTTATGTAAAACATCTATATTTCTGGTGAATATATTGCTTTTGTTGTTGTTGTTGTTTTAAAGCGTTAAGTTGCCGGCAATTTACGTACGAATTATGTACGCCTAAAGCGATTTACATGAAGCAACTTTGATATTTTTTTAACTTTTAAATTGCTCTATTAAGCGGTAAGATAAAAGAAGTAATTAATTTTACAAAAAACCGCTTTGACGACTATGTAAAAAAGTTTGAATGACAATTATGTTGGATATACGCGCTATTTACTAATGAAAAAACTTAAGATTTATTAAGCTTTTTTATCAAAATATATAGTATACTATATATTTTGATAAATAATGACAAATTTTATAAAAAATCAATAATAAAATTGTTTATTGTTATTAGTAACAAAAAACAAGTTTATTCAATTTTTGCTTTGTATACAAAGTTACTAAATGAAACTTAAAAGAAAACCATAAAAGAAATATTTATAATTAAATGTTGCGATAAATTTTTTTATGTATTATTTTTTTATTTAGCAAGCCCAAGTATATTTATTTATACAAGTTTTTATAGCAATAAAAAGAAATTCCTTAAACCTCTATTGAACAGTAAAAACAAGTGAATAACAAAAAACGAAAAGGTTATATTTTATATTATCGCTGTTTAAGTTATTTTTATTTTGTTTTATGGTAACGATCGATTGTTTTGCTTGAAAAGCGCAAATATTGAACACAAACACGCTTGAAGCAAACCAATACAAAACATATAATAAAAATAAGGTCTTGCAACGTCATACTTTATGTAAAATATTTATTTATTCAAAATGTATTTTTAACAGCAGCTTTACATAATTAACAGTTTATGCGCTATTCAAAAAGTGAACAGAAAAATCCTTAAAGCTTAAAAAAAAAATTGATTAAAAAGTTATTTAAATTATTCTTTTAATTTTTAATATGTTAAAGGTATGTGTAATATTCAGAATTTTACAATAAAGTTAGCACACAAACCGATCTTTACCCGTTTTATTTTTTAGTAAAAGGTATATTTACTATTAAAGTTTTATATTACCTCTAATATTATTAAATTTTTGGAAAATGCATTTTTATTTTTATTTCTTAAAGAAAGGATGCAGACAATTAACTGTTATTCGCAACATTTAATTGACACTCTGTTGATGATGACGATGTCTTCTACGAACGAGGCAATAAAATTGTTAAGAAAACTTAAATTTAGATAAATCAAGAATAGAGTATAATTTCCACTTAACACTTTTAACGCGTCAATGGAAGTTTGTCCAAGGATTTTCAAATTGAAACCATTACAGAAAAAGAAACTACTTATGTAGTTAAAATCATATGTAAATTGTGTGCTCTTCATCGAAGTACTATTTTATTAAGAACTAATGGAGCAGTAAGAGCTCCATTAGTTCTTAATATTACTTGTACCATTTATAAATCATTATAAATGGTACAAGTAATATTACTTGTACCATTTATAATGATTTATAAATGGTACAAGTAATATTAAAAAAGATAGCACTAGTAGACATATATCAAGTAGGACTCACCAATATGCTATACAATTGGAAAATGAAGATTTTGACAATAATAAAGAAGGAGCAAAAAATGTAAGGGTTTAATTTAAATTGTTGATGTTTTATTTTAATAACTTCTTCTATTTTCAAGCCATTTCAATTTAAAAGCAAATAAGTTAATAGCAGGCCTCCGAGAGCGGTCTGTGACAGCAACCCTGATTGGCGCCCTTATTTATTAAAATTTTTCTATTATAGATGAAAGACCTTTTTTTTTTTTTTAAGGTACCTTCTTTTCATTTGGCGCCCCTTAAAAAATTGTAAAAATTAAAAATAATTTGATTTTTCCATGCTTTATATAAGGTTACTTTCTATATATGTTTGTGTGCCACAAAATTTGAAATCAATTTTTGAAAGCTTTTTTCTTAACCAATTTTGCTCAAATTTTGCACACTTAATCATTTTCGATGACAATACAAGGAAATGGAAAAATTTGACCAAAAAAAGTTAATTAAGTTAACAAAAATTTAATTTGTATTTCCCCATACATTTTATTTATTTGATATGAATTGCGTATTACGTCACAAAAATCATTGATTTGCAAATTATTTGCAGTTTCGAAGACATTAAAGCGCAGCGATTCAAAACCTATTGTTTTTTAAGTCTTAAGTTATTAAGTTAAAAAACAAAAATTTAGTAAAAACAGTAATTTTTAAATTTAAAAAAAAAAAAAACAGTAATTATTCCTTCTACAAAAGATAACAATAAAAGAATTTCTAGGCCCAATAGAATTCTGCTTGCATAAAGCATGGTTTGAAAAAAGAATTTTTTTTTGATTTACTAGTTACAATTTTTTTTTAATAATATTTGTTGTAACTTAGTGAATATGAATCCATAAAGAAAGATATTGTTTATTTGCGACCTTCTAATACAATTTGTTTGTTTAATTTTTTTATTTGCTTCTGAGCTTTATTTTTGATTATTAACTGTTATTTCTTTTTTTTTTAAATTACTTTAATTTAAAATGTTTCACACACTCGTAAATTATGCGCAGTTCCTATAGTCTTTGTAGATGGTACTTTTCATCGCTTAGTAACACGTTGCTAATTGACAAAAATGACATAAAAAAAATGTTTTTAATTTATTTAAATTGTTTTATTTTATTGAAAATTTGTGTGTTAATAACGTTTTAAATAATAAAATGCAGGCATAATATTTTTTTGAAATTTTTTTTTTATTTTTAACAATAACAATTACATAATGTAACCTTTCTAAGGGCCGAAGAAGTTATTTTTTTAAGGCCCGAATTTAATTGAAAGACAAATTTAGGCTATTTTAACGAATATTTGCCGCTCCTTAGACCAAACTTTTAAGATGGAATTAAATTTTCTATCAAACTAGATGTACTGCTTCTATATAAAATGTTAAATGCTATTTTTTTTTTTTTCTAATTAATTCTTACAATTAAATAAACGCTACAACTATTTTTATATTTCAGGGTGTGGATATTAAAAGATACTTCTTTATGCCAGAAATAAAAATGTTTAAAAGTTAGGTTACCAAACTTGGCAATATTTACAATATATAAAAATGAAAAGATTCGAAATTCGAAATTTATATGTTCAAGTAACTTACTAACGTAACTTAACAAATCATTTTTTACTTTTAGTAACTTACAGAAAGTAAAAAACTAATTGATTATAAATTGTTCCAGCTGTTATATATTGAAGTAATTAGAAATGTCAATTTTTTTTTATTCAAGTAATTTAGCATTTACGTTTTGCTGTTAAGCAAATTTGGCGCTGTTATTAACTTATATTCTTTTCAAAAACATAACTAGTAATCGTATTACCGCCATATTCATTATTGTTGATGATGGAGTAAGCACTTAAAAAATATTTTAAGTAAAATAGAAATGAGCGCTTTATCAATAAAAAAAGATTCGCTTCCCGCAAATTTTTTTGTACCGTGAAAAAATGTCTTCGCAAGCAAAAAAATAAAATAAATTGATAATATTTGGTAATCAAATTGATAGAGGTTGAACTCTGTTTAAAAATCATTTTTATATATATTATCAGGTGGATTTTAAGAATTTGTCAAAAAGCTTTTACTTAAATCCATCGTCACAGAAAGAAATACTCATGATAAATTGCTACCGCAATCTGGTAAAAATTACCTATGAAATGGGGTGCCATCCTGCAATGCCTCATTCACATTTTTCTGTTCTGGTAAGATTTAAAACTTTTCTGACATATAAGTGAAATACCATTTTTGCCATTATAACATTTTATTTAACTGTTAGGGTAGAATAGGGTATTATGAGCACCTTAAATCAAAATTGGAATTTTTTCTAAATTAATTATGTTTAATCCAAAATTTTTTAAATAAACAATTTTTAGGGGTCACTACTTATGATCTACTTAGATATTCGGACACCCAAAATATTTTTCTTAAAAACACAGAGGTTTTAAAAAAGTAGCCTAAGTGCTCATATTACCCAGACCACTTGGTAATATGAGCACTTTAAATTAAGTTTAAAAAATAATATTTAATAAGTATAAAAAATAACATCATAACAATTTGAACTAATTTGTGGAATATAATGAATCGTTATTAACAAATTCATATAAATCATTAAAAAATCAAATTTTAAGCCCCATTTTATTGAAACAAAACTACTTTATTTTATGTAACAACAGCAACAACAAAAAAAACAATAAGAAATCTTTTTTAATACTACTCAAACCTTGAAAACGAAAAAATTATAAACATTTCGAATTTAACTTAAAGATATTTTGTATTGTTAAAATATTAAACTGTTTTGCTTTTATTCAAAAAGCAATCAAAATCGCTGCAATTTTAGGACTTTAAATTAGGTAATTTTAATTAAAAACACTGGGTAATTTGAGCACGTTCGTATTGCACAAAAAAATTTTTTTTTAAATAAAGTCAAAACTAAATGTTTAATATAAAACTATATGTTTAATAACGAATGATGATATTTTGCGTAATACGTAATGATAATATTTTAACAAGAAATTGAATAGCGTTTTAATTAGACGAGAGCTGTTATTTAATACATATAATTTAACGCAAATTATACTGATTCTTGTTATAACGATACTGTTGTCACAGTTCCATATAAAATTGATTCAAAAATTATAAAGCAACTTTAGCTTCACTGCTTACATCTAAGAAGTTTTTGGGTATGCTCATAATAACCAAAGTGCTCATGTTACCCCAATCTACCCTATTTGTTTTATTTTTCTACCTGTATATGCTTACAAGTTCTATTTTTTTAATGGATGCGTTTAACATTTTTATTTAAGGTGAAATGTGCAAAATTAACTGATGCAAGCTTAATTAAACGAAATGAGAATAGTCACATCAGAAGAGAAATGATTAAATGTTGTGCTGACTCCGTAGTGAAAAATGCGTTGAAAACCTTAAACGGTGCAACTTTTTTTCTATTCTTAAAGACAAAAGTCAAGCAAGAAAAACGGGCAATGGTTGTCGCCCATGGTTGATAAAAATCCATTGCATTAATCATAGGGTTGCATTGGCAGTAAAAGAGGCATTTAAAGAAATCCCTAATTTTACAAAAATTGACAACTTTTATATCGCTAACTACTATCTATTAAAGAACTCTGGTAAATTAAAAGCGGAAGTTGAAGCAGCCTCAAAATGCCTTCTTATAACACATTCTTTCCTTTGCAAAGTTGATTTGTACCTAGACAGCTTAGATATTATAGCTCCAGTCGCAAAAATATTTGAAACTAATGAGTTATTGGCTTTTTAAATTCCAACAGTTATAAATCAAACTCTATTGGAGTTGGGAAGACAAAATTCAAGCGATAGGAAAAGATGATGAATTTATTGAGAGTTTTATAAACCGTTACATGGTCACTGATAAAAAAAATGTATAAGGTTCATTTGCTAAGGCTGGCGATAAACGAAGGCACGTTAAAAATCGTACGTATGTCAACGTAGTATTAGAAATGAATAGTTTTGTTTATGATGAATCAATTATGGAAGTTCGTCAAATTAAAAAAACGATTTTTTCTTTGTTATTGTCAAGTAGATTTCAAGACTACTCAAGAGAATTTATACTTTTTAAAAGTATGAAATTTATTGATCCAATACATTGGATATATGATGACCCAGAATCGGGAGTGCCGGAAATCAACCTTCTTAGCAATTATTTTAAAACGCCATTAAAAAGCGTTGATTTTCAAAGAGACGCCGCATTAAGAGAATGGAAAAAAGTAAAGTGGCTAGTTAAAACTGAATTTGACTGTCACCCGGTGTGCAGTTTGTGGAAAATTATTTTTCAAAAATATTATATTTTTGAAAAATAATTTTCCACAAATTTTTATAGTTTATATAGATAATAAAATTAAAGTTTATGCTTGAGTAGAACTTAACTGTCAATTTTATTTTAAAATAATAATAGATATTGTTCAATATTTTAATTTGTAATTAATAATAATAATGCATATATTAATGTTGAGAAAAAAAAAAGTTTGTTAAACATTTAAAAAAATTTAATATTTCATTTAAATTTTTAAAAATAATTTAAAAAATTTAAAGAAAATAAATATTCCAATATAACATTTCTTTATTGTTTTTTTTTAATTGAGTTATTTTATTTTTATATATATATATATATATATATATATATATATATATATATATATATATATATATATATATGTATATATATATATATATATATATATATATATATATATATATATATATATATATATATATATATATATATATATATATATATACACACACACACACACATATATATCCGAATAATTTTAAATGTATTCTAAAAATAGAGTGCTCAATGTTCTTTAATGAACATAGCAATAATAAATTAGTAAAAACTCATTTATTAAACTTATTTCATTTTACACTGTGTTTTATCAATTAAGACTCATCAGAAAATTTCATTAAGACTCGTCGGAATAGATATTTTGTAAGTTTTAAAATTTTCAAAAGAATATTGAATTATCTGAAAAGTTATAAAATTTAAATAAAATGATAAAATTTTATACCGTTTAAACACCTTCATTTAACATATATACGCATTTGATATTTATACATGCATCATACACTTTAAATACTAAAATTTTATATACTAAAGAACTAGCTGTAAAATAAGCATCATTGTTATTTAAGCCAAATTAGGTTAAGCACAATAGGTTCTCTTGTTCTCTTTCTGATGGTAATCTTGTTTATGTAGATAATAAAATTAAAGTTTATGCTTGAGTAGAACTTAACTGTCAACTTTATTTTAAAATATTAATAGATATTAAACAATATTTTAATTTTACTTTTTCTTGAAAAAATAAAGAGCTCATTTTTACCGCAATATTTTTTGCCATTCTGTCCTATACTATTTTTTTTTCTTTTACTAAAAGTTGTAGATGAATTCAAAGGCTGTATCAAAAATTTGCAGAATACATACGTTTTGAACGTACAAAACTTGCTGTTAACAAATACAAATCACTGGTAAAGTAAATAAATAAAATGTTAATTTTTTACTCCCGAACTTTTTAAAAATAAAAAATTGTTTTTTAGTAGCAAAGTAGAAATTAAAAACTAAGATACAATAATAAAAAAATTATATTTCAAATAATAAATTAATTTTTTAATGCATATATCAATGTTGAGAAAAAAAAAGTTTGTTAAACATTTAAAAAAATTTAATATTTCATTTAATTATTTAATAATAATTTAAAAAATTTAAAGAAAATAAATATTCCAATATAACATTTCTTTATTATTTTTTGTTAATTGAGTTATTTTATATATACTACTGTGATCAAAAAGTAAGGTGAATTTTTTTTATAAAATGAAAAATCTTTATTTATTCTTCCAAATCTGTATCGTCCCCCTCAAAATAATCCCCCCCGGCCCCAATGCACTTTCGCCAACGTTTTTTCCAGTCTTCGAAGCATGCCGAAAAGTCCTCGGTAGGGATAGCCTTCAATGCGCGTGCCGATTCACGTTGGATCTCTTCAATGGACTCAAAACGATTTCCCCGGAGTGGTCTCTTTAGCTTTGGGAACAGCCAGAAGTCACACGGTGCTAAGTCGGGCGAATACGGTGGTTGTGGAGCAACATGGGTTGAGTTTTTGGCGAAAAACTCACGAAGAACCAGTGCTGTGTACGAAGGCGCATTATCGTGGTGCAAAATCCAAGAGTTATTGGCCCATAATTCCGGTCTCTTTTTGCGAATAGCTTCACGCAAACGTCGCATAACGCTTAAATAATATTCCTTGTTGACAGTTTGGCCAGTTGGAAGGAATTCGTAGTGCACGACACCACATTAATCAAAGAAAACAGTCAACATGACCTTGATTTTTGAGCGACTTTGACGTGGTTGCTTCGGTCTCGGCTCGCCTTTTTCACGGTATATACTCGATTGGTCGGTTGTTCCAGGGTCGTATGCGTAGACCCAAGTCTCATCGCCAGTAATAATTTGTTTGTAGACGTCTTGATAGTCAGAAAGCATTGCTTCACACGTTTTAACGCGACGCTCTTTTTCAAAGAAATTGAGAAATTTCGGCACCAAACGTGATTTGAGTCTTCTGAGGCCCAAATGATCCTTCAAAATCGCTTGCACCGACCCAAATGATATTCCAACCATGTCAACAAGGTCTCGAATGGTTAACCGACGATTTGCCAGCACCAATTCTTTGATTTTGTTGATGTGGCGATCATCAATCGAAGTCGATGGTCGTCCGGAGCGTTCCAAGTCATCAACACGTTCTTGGCCTTCTTTGAAGTCTTTGTACCACTTGTAAACATTTTTTTGAGACATAGTCTCTTCACCGAAGGCCTTTTGCAACATTCGATACGTTTCAGCAGCAGAAATATCATTCCGCAAACAAAATTTAATAGCACTTCTTTGCTCAACAAAATTAGACATCGTGAAAATCGCTGAATGCACTTTTGGTACTTCAGAAACAAGCGTAAACAAAAAAAAAAAATTATGAGTTTGACATGTAATTTGGCGCAAATGTTAATGACATTTCTACCAACTTAAAAATAAAAAAGATTGGACGATTCGAATAAGGCGGGAAGTTTAAATTAAAAATTCACCTTACTTTTTTATCACAGTAGTATATATATATATATATATGTACATATATATATATATATATATATATATATATATATATATATATATATATATATATATATGTATATATATGTTTTTTAGTAGCAAGTTTTTAAATTATTATTAAATAATTAAATGAAATATGAAATTTTTTTAAATGTTTAACAAACTTTTTTTTTTCTCAACATTAATATATGCATTAAAAAATTAATTTATTATTTAAGATATGATTTTTTTTATTATTGTATCTTAGTTTTTAATTTCTACTTTGCTACTAAAAAACAACTTGTTTAGATAAAGTTTAATTTTACCTGCTTGTCTCTTTTATTTTAGATGCCTAGAATTGGTTGCTACAAGAAATGGCAATCAGGGGAAGTAAGTATTCCAAGAACAACACGTTGGAGGATGTCAAAAGTTGATTGTGCTCAACAACAGAATAAGAGCACCTCTGATGACGATGATTCTATTGACGATGAATTTATGGATCATTTGTCTGACTTCGATGAACCAGAAAATAAAATAATTAATAATGAGTTTGATGAAAATGAAAGTTCAGAGAGTCCACCTCTGTATCCTGGCTCAAAGAGTAATGTCTCTAATGCATGTTTATGCATAACGACTTTTATTTTGCGTTTTAATTTGTCCTACGAAGCCTTAGAGGCGTTTTTAAAACTCTAAACTATTTTATTGCCACATAGTGTTTTGCCAACATCTAAATATTTGTTTTTGAAGTTTTTCAAGAAGGAAAAAGATTTATATGAAAAAGTTTATTTTTGTGATGTTTGTGAAGTTGCTATAAGTCCTAATAAGCAGTGTACAAAATGTTTGAAATATTTTACATCATCCTATATTCATAAAAAATGCAACTTTTTTCATATTTTAAACATAAACAAACAGCTTAAAAACACTTGTAATAACAATTGAATACATTTAGCAGATCTTGAAGAAAATGGGCTAGCAACAATTAGACTTGTTGTTAATACTGATGGAGTTCCCGTTTTCAAATCATCAAAGTGGTCCTTATGGCCTTTGCTGGCATCCATTCATAATTTTCCATATTCATTGCAAATTACTAATATTTTGTTTTTTGGTCTCTGGTCGGGTTTTAAAAAACTAAATATACAATTATTTTTATCTCCTTTTGTTGATATTTTAACTAACCTATCTACTAATGGTATACTCTCATCTAATAATGTTCGTTTTTTTTTCATGTATCTATTTTTTCATGTGATACAATTGCAAGAGCTCTGGTTTTTTGTTGCAGGCAATTTAATGGTTATAATGGTTGCCATTGGTGTTCTTCTAGAGGCGAAAGAGTTTCAAAAGGCAAGGGGTCTTGTATGACTTACCCATTTTCTGATGTTAGTATGAACTGTAGAAGAAATACAGATTTTTTCTGTGTTAATGTGGTTGAAGGGTTTTTAGATATTTCACCATTAGTAAGAGTGCCTAATTTTGATTGTGTAAATAGAACAGTTGTTGATTTTCTGCACTGTATAGAGCTTGGTGTTACGAAAGCTATGTTTTCTTTCTGGTTTGATAGTTGTAATTCTGGTTCTATTTTTTCTATTCGTAGACACTGTACTGTTATAAATAATCTTTTATCTGCAGTTAGTGTACCAAGCAATATAAGGCGGACTCCACGATCATTAAGTTGCATAAAGCATTGGAAAGGTGTTGAGTTTTTTAATTTTTTAGTTTTTTTGGTCCTGTTATTTTATGTGATATTTTGCTTCCGCAGTTTTTTGACCATTTTATTCTTTTATCTAATGTTGTTTTTATGTTGAATAATAAGGTACTATCTGAAAGTGTTGTTAATGAAGCCACGTTATTAGTTAATCGATTTATTTATGAATTTCCTGGTTTGTATGGTAGAGAGAATATGTCTTATAATTTGCATTAATTACTTCATCTTCCCTCGTGTGCTTGTCTATGGGGGCCTTTATTATCTTATTCTTGTCATCAGTTTGAAAATTTTAATGGCATTATTTTATCATTTTTAAATGGTACTCAAAATATATCTACTCAAGTAATAGATCAATTTTCATATTTAACCACATGTAAAATTTAAGCTTCTAATTCTGATATTATAGACGAAGATTGCATTGACTTTTTGGATGACATGTTATGTTCTCATAATTTTAATTTTAAAGGAGTTATTATTGGCTCTATTAAAGTTTTAGATAAAGACTGAAATTATAATATTCCTAATTGTGAGAAACTATTTTTTGAGCATTATTTAGGTAAGCATATTTCTGAAATTCAAAAATATTACAAAGTTTCTATTGCCAAAAACATTTACCATATTTGTCATAAGAATGTTTGTCATAGTGACTCACTTGTTAAACTTACTTGTGGATCATTTTGTAGTATTGAATATTTCTTTATTTTTGAGATGAATGTTTTTGCTTGTGTTAAATTATTAAAAACAAGTCCAAAAGCAGCTAAGTATATTTTTATGTATACTTATGCAGAATGTCTACTTATAATTTTTGCAGAGCAAGTTATAAAAAAAGCTTTTTTGGTTGAAGGTTGTATTGTTAGTATTCCTGATTTATGCCCTTTTTAACTCTTCTATAATTATTCTTTGTGTCATAATATTATTTGTATTATTATTGCTTTTTATCTTTGCATGATGATTTGTTTGTAACATTTTAATTTTTTTTTGTGAGCTGTCTACATAATTCTATTTTGATGAACTGTTCTTTTTTTAGTAAACTGCAGTTTTTTTTTTGTTAACTATAATATATATTGTGAGCTGTTTACATAACTCTTTTTTGATGAACTATTCTTTTTTTGGTGAACGGTAATTTTTTTAGGTAAACTATTAAATTTTATGTTTGTGACAAAAAAGAATATGTAACCTTCAACAGTTTATGTTGGGTCTACAATTTTGTAAAAACTTCTGGTTTAAAAATATTATTTTTCTTTAGAATTGTTTTTTTATTTTAATAAATTGATATTTACATTTTCTATAACTACTGGGTTGCTGTTTTATTTTTTAAATTACCTAAGTCATTTTATTCAATTTTCTACACAGCAACAATTAGAGAGTAGTTACTTCAGAAGCATGGTACTGGTTAGAATTGGATAATTTTCATATAATCTTCTGTATCCCAAGACCGTTGCAATTTCTGCTACAATATACTTAACTGCTTATATGTTGCTACAATTTTTAAATACTCAAAGTCTTATTAATATACATCTATAAGTTTATGTAATACATATTTATAGCTATATGTTGCTAATGAGGTATAAGATTTAATAGCAACTTATAATTTACTTCAAAATTTTTTCAAAATTATGTATTTATTTGTAATTTTTAAATTTATGTAAGTCTTAGTATTCATAATGTGTAAGTTTGCTGTTATACAATGGTCTCTCAACGGATCTGTCTCTGTTGAATGGGATGCATCTGTACTTAACAGGGCTTTTCTTGTAAATAACAAAGAAGGTGATATAAGATACACAAAACTTACTAATCGAGATGAAGGCCCCATTGAGAAGGGTAAAGTTATATGTGTAGTTGGTAAGCTTCAAATTTGAAAATGTTTTAAGTTTCTTTTGATATTTTATATTTAAAATTGTTAATTATTTCAATTGCGTATGCTTCCAGCATTTTAAATATTTCACATAATAACATTGTTAGTAGTCTTTTTTAAAGATATATTTAACATTTATGAAATAGTAATTATATAATTATATTTAGACAGTTTAAAAGAAGCATTATTGAAAAAACGCTCACTTCTCAAAAAAAAAAGAAGATAAGAAGTTGCTAAACATAACAAATGAAATTGAGGTTTATATATTATTAAATTTACTTTTAACAAGATCAGTTCAAACTCTGGATAAAACTTTGTTAATTTTTTAGGATTCTATTAGAGTTGAATATATATCAGTTCGGCAAATGGAGTTATTGTTTGTAAGTTTATTCTACTAATAGTTTCATTTACAAAAATGGCTTTAACTCTTCAAAAATGGAAACTTATCGAAACCATGCAATTTTGTAGAAGTAGACATTATACATAAAAAAAAATTGATTAGCCTATCCTGTTTATTCATAAAATATAATTTTGTGTTATATATTTTTACAATATCTAGAATACTCATACTATAGCATTACAAAAATATTTTGCTAAGAAGCTAACAACATTGTAAAAAAAAATAGAAAGTAAGTAAACAGTCATTTGTATTCCAAATAAAATGCTGACATAGCTGAGATCAATTTTGGCAACTTTTTTTTTTTTTTTACAATAATAAGAATTTTATTATAAAATGTTTTAAAAATTTTTAATGGAATTATAATAACTAAACATTAGTGATTTACTTCATCAGCTGTTTTATAATTATTACTAGGTTGTTCTAGTGTACTTCATTTTTTTTTTAGTCATTCACTGCTTGTGACCATTCAGTAGATTTAAATGCCCAACTTTTCTGTTTTATATGACCCTCTGTTTAAAATACCCTCAGTTTTATAATGCCCTATATTTTAAATTGTATGGACTTTATTTTACTTTTAGGGCTTGTTAGCAAAGCAGAAGAAGGTGACTTAAGCGAAGAGTTGCCTAGAAAGAAGGCAAAAATGTTGATTTCCCAACCACCGGCAACCCATTCAAAACCATTTCCATTATACTTACAACCAACAAATTCACAAATACCACCTCTTTTATCACAAACATTACCAGCAACTCCTCCTTTCTCAACCCAATCCCAATCCAAACAGTTCCAGTCTTTTTCAAGACTCCATTAATGATCCTGATTCCTCTCTTTTTCTTAACAAATTCGTTTCATGAAAATTCGTTCCATTCAATTGACTTCAATCAACTTCAATCAGAAAACATTCAATCGACTTCAAATTCATTTCAAATGCCTTCTCCATCTTTTTTCACTACCAGCACAACTATATTCTGTTCCACAAATGCCGCCACCCTTTGTTGCATTCACAACCAACATCGCTAACAAATTCACACCTTCCACTATCAATGCATTCACAACTATCAGAACAAGTACCAGCACATTCATTAGTTTTCCATATAACACAGCCAACAGATTATATATGCAGTGACAAAGAAGTCACTGAAAACATGATTCCTAAAAGGGTCTTAACAGCACCCTCAGGAAAAAAGCTGGTCAAACAGTTATTAGGCCATTTTGAAAATATCTATCAACCAATTACTACTTAATTGTTATAAATTATTAAAATAAAAGATAAATCTAAAATGTCAGTTACGCTTGTAGAAGTTAAAAAAATGCTGAAGGAAATGTTTTTAGAATATAGAAAAGAAATGGAAACGATGCTTAAACAACAACAACAAATATTTATAGACATCTTAAGCGCAAATACAAAAATAATTAACGAGAGACTTGACAAAGTAGAAGAAAACTCTAAAGAAAATACAAACAAAATAAAGACAATAGTAAAAAATATCGAAGATTTAAAATTGAGCTTTTTAAAAAATCTTTCATGATGAAGTTTTTGACAAAAAAATCGCAACTACCCACAAGCAAAACAACGAGCGAGTAGAAAAGGAAAACATTACAACACAAAATATAAATGAAAAGCTAAGAATGTTTAAAGATAGACCGAGAAGAAATAATTTAAGAATAGACGAATTACCAGAAAGTGTGAAAGAAACATGGAATGAAACTGAGGAGAAAGTTAAATTATTTTTAGTAAATAAGTTGGGACTAAATGAAATAGAAATCGAACGAGCTCATCGAACCGGAGTCAGAAAAGAAGGATGCTCCGGAACAGTTATAATGAAGTTGTTAAGATAAAACAAAATTTCTAAAATAAAACAATGATAAAACAAAAATTCTAAAAGAGTCATATAGACTAAAAGGTACAAAGATTTACTTAAACGAAAATTTTTCCCATGAGACTGTCAATATTAGAAAAAGACTCCTGGCTGAAGTAAAAGAAAGACGCAATAATGGTGAAAATGTTGGTTAAAGGTACGACAAAATTATTAAATTAAATATGAAATTTTTGATAATGAAAACGCTCTTGACATTAAATATACGCAGCATGAACTTTGAAAACTTTAAAGATATGCTAAAAGACATAAGTCATGAATTTACGGTAATATGCCTTTTAGAAACATGGTGCAAAGACAAAAATACCTTAAACTTACATTTTCAATTACAAGGATATATTGCCCTTGCAATTTATTAGAAAATTTTTGCGGTAACACCAAGAAAACATGGGGCGTAATTAAAGAGGTAACAGGGAAAAAAAAAAGATGCCACCAAAGTGTTCCCGCAATACTTAAAAACAGATGAGAATGACACAGTAGCCAATAAGGCAATAGATATTGCAGAGAAATTTAATAATTGTTTCATAAAAATTGGGGAAAAACTAGCTAATAAAATAACTCCTGGAAAAAAATGTTATAAATCGTATTTAGAAAAAAAACGTCAGTTATGAACGAGCTTGATATAATTCCGGATGAGCTTAAAAATGCATTTAATACCTTACAACAAAACAAAAGTCTAGGTCTAGATGACATTAGCGTGAACGTTGTAAAAAATGTCTGCGATATTATTGAATACCCCCTTCTGCATATCTGTAATCTGTCTTTAAAAAATGGGGTATTCCCTGATCAGCTAAAGCTAGCAAAAGTTGTTCCTATATTTAAATGCGGAGATGATTCTATAGCTTCTAACTACAGGCCTATTTCTATTTTACCATGCATTTCAAAAATATTAGAGCGCATAATGCACAATAGACTTTACAACTACCAGGTAAACCACCACCTGCTAAATAATAACCAATATGGTTTTCAAAAACACCATTCAACAGAACACGCTGTAGCCAAACTTGTCAACGAAATTTTAAATGGGTTTGACAACAATAAATACACTCTTGGAGTTTTTCTCGATCTTTCAAAAGCGTTTGACACAGTTGACCATGAGATTCTTCTTTATAAACTGTATAATTATGGAATAAGAAATAACAATTTAAAATGATTTTGCTCTTACCTTAATAATCGGAAACAAGCTTTATCATGTGACAACACTGTAACACGACTTGAAAACATTACTTGTGGGGTCCCACAAGGATCAATTCTTGGTCCATTGTTATTCCTCGTTTACATTAACGATATCTACTTATCTTCTAACATACTTAACTTTGTCCTTTTTGCTGATGATACGCAAGTATTCTTTAGCCACACAAACGTTAGCCTATTATTTAACACTGTTAATCAAGAACTTGAAAACCTGAACGAATGGTTTAAGGCAAACAAACTCTCTTTAAATGTCGAAAAAAGTAAATATATTCTTTTTACAAAATTATCAAAATCTGAAACCCTCCCCTTAAAACTACCTGATTTACTAATTGATAAAACAAAACTTAAACGAGAATACTCAATCAGGTTTTTAGGTGTAATTCTTAATGAACATATTAGTTGGAGTAATCATATCAAAGTAATAGAAAATAAAATATCTAAAATTACTGGTATTATGTATAAAACAAAACATCTCCTGAACACAAATTGTTTAAAAAAATATTTATTTTGCATTTATTCATAGCTACATCAGCTACTGCAACGTTATCTGGGCAAGTACTTATCCTTCAAAGTTAAATACAATCTACAAAATACAAAAACGAGCTAGTCGCTTGATATTAAATGCAAATAAATACGCTAGTGCCAGACCACTACTAAGAGAAATTGGAGTGCCTAATGTCTATGAAATAAATATTCTTAATATACTTATTTTTATGTTTAAGTTTAATAATGGTATGCTACCAAGTATTTTCCAAACTTACTTTTTTTCTTTAAACCACAAATAAGAAACTAAATACTCAATAAATAATTTTTTTATACCAAAAACATTATTAAAACAAGCTGACTTTTCGATATCTTGCCGAGGGCTGCGGTTATGGAACTTGATTTTTACGAGTGATACAAAAACTTTAACATCAACTCAACATTTTAAACGTGCAACAAAACAACACTTATTTGATTTTGATGCAAAGCAATTACTACCCTTTTGTTAAAAATTTTGATAATCTTAATTATTTAATATCTAATAAATTGACGCAACATGTTAATTATATTGTATGGTAATTAAAACATGTTTGATATTATTCTATATTATAATAATAACGATATTTGTAACTGCAATATTTATTATATCTTACGCAATTTGTAGATGGAATATCCCAGTGGGCACAGTACGTTTTTAAAACGTTCTTTGGACGTTTTTATTAGGTTTAAACCTTATAAAAACGTCTAAAAAACGTTTTAAAAACGTACCGTGCCCACTGGGATAAAACAGAATTATTTGGTTTTGTATGTATATATGAACGGACATATATTTGTATGTATGTGTGTGTGTGTGTGTGTGTGTGTGTGTGTGTGTGTGTGTGTGTGTGTGTGTGTGTGTGCGTGTATAATTAAAATAAAAGTAGAATAAAAAAGAGAATTGAAAAAAATAATAATAATTATAAAAAATAATTTTTTTTTTTCTGCAAATAGTAAATTGATTGTTAAATCAGTTTTCTCTTTAGTTTCTACTTTCCTTTTTCATTTTTATCTGAATTTTTTAGCTATATTAACGGGACTGGATAATAAGACCATGTCTTCTGCCGGCTCCGGTCGAAACTTTAATGTTATATTCTTATGTTGTAAAAACATTGTAAAAGCTTATTTTTTAATGACGAAATTAAATAAATTAAAAAAAAAAAAAATTTATGAAAGAAATAAGTTGGTGAATGCTTCGCTATCAGGAAAAAAAGGCTCCTCAAAGTTTTCCGTTTCAAAAAAGTTGGCCTTGATCCAGCTATGTTGCATTTAATAACAGGTAAAAAAAATAATCAATTTAAACACTTGAGGTGGAATGCAAGAAGCGAACTTGAGTCAAGTTCGCATTGAATTTACATTTTAACCAATAGCGGCAGAGTATGGGTTTTCCCCTCAAAAATACTCTGCCACTATTGGTTGCAATGTAAAGTTCAAGTCAAACTTGACTCAAGTTCGCTTGAGTCAAGTTTGACTTGAAATTTACACCAGCATTAAAATATAATACCTGCTTTAAAATATATATATATATATATTTTAAAGCAGGTATTATATTTTAATGCTGGTGTTACTTTTCGTAGTTAATTATAATTTTATATCTTTAGTTTTCATCATTTATAAATATCATAATTTTGTTAAGACTACCATGTCTTAATTTTATTTTATAAAAAACAACAATTAATAGGATTTTTTAATTTTTTAATTTCAACTTGCTTGTGATTTTCGTATGATCTTTTTTTAAATTTAAGTCTTGTGTTTCTTATTATTGTTTTAGTGTATTTTTTTTAGTATTAATTATTTTGATTACCGTATAATCTCTAATAGTAACTAACTTTTATTGTCACAAGTTTGGCTAAGTTTATGTTTTAGTGTCACCAATCAAATTTTTTTATTTTAAAGTAATAATTAATTTTTAAATATAAATATGTTTTTGTTTTTATAATTTATTATTTTTGTTTTTAAAGTTATATTTGTTTTTAGCTGTTATACTGTTTTATGTTTGCTTACTATTTTACTGTTTATTTTATATATTATTTATTATATGTTTTTATATAATTATTATATATGTCCTTTATATGTTGTATCATTTTTTTAAGACCCAAACGGAAAAGAATGCGTCAAGCACTATATAACTTACGATTTTATTAATTTTGTTTTGTTTTGATAACTTGTCTGAACTCATTTATGATTTTTTCGCCTCAAAATATACTAAAATATCCTAATAAATAAAATTTAAAAAAGTTTAGATAAGTTATCAGGAACAGTAAACAAATTGCATTTATTCGAAAACAAAAAATGTACGTACAGCCTTTTGGTTCTCGACTCATGAGATTCATTCAATTTTTTTTCAAACAAGCTCGGATAAGCTTATGCAAAATTATTTTGCTTTGTTAAATTTTTTTGTAGATTATGTTTTATGGTTTAAATCTCTATTAAAACAAAAAAATAAAAGTACAATTATGATTTTTTGTTTTGTTCGTTTAAATGGTTAAAATAGAAAAAAATTTGATTTAAGCTTAAAAAAATGTAAACCATTTAAATGCATCAAATAAGTGCTATCGAGATAATTATCTCGATCGATTTAAATAAAGAAACATGCGTAATGTATAGTAAAGATCAACAAAATGCTTACAAACTCGTTCTTAATAAAATCTGAGCCAAAGTCAATAAAAAAAAACATTTACTTTAATATTAGTGAATTTACTTTTTATTTTCTTGTTAAAATTTATGAAAGTTTGTATTCATACTTAAGGTAGTTTATTATTTATACATTGTATTTCTATTTTAAATATCGATATTTTTAAATAAATGTTATATTAAACATTTTTATTTTTCTATGCTGAATTTGTCTTATTTCACGCTAATCGGTTTTAAATATTTAAAATGTTTATGAACGTTTTTTAAAAAAATATATTCTAAAAAACTACATCTTAAAAAATAAAATTCCAACGAATTCGCTAAACTTCCATTTTTTATATATAAACATGAAAGTTAGCTATGAAAGATCGCTGGAAGTTCATTAGAAAAGATCACTGGAAGTTCGCTGGGTTTTGGAACATTTTTTCTCTGGAAGTTCACTGGGTCTTTTTATAAAGGCTATCATGAAAGATGACTAGAATATGCGAGAAATCCGCTGAATGAAAAAATTTTATCAAAAATAGCAACAGCCAACTCAAAAAGTTGGCGGCCAACCAAAACTAACGAACTGGGTGCTTTCAGTTGCCTTTCTAGCGACCTACCAAAAGCCCGAGTGTACACCCCTGAAATATATCATATATAGATATCTAAATAAGTTATATAAATCAAACGACAGACATTTAGAAGGTATTGTTAAGTTACAATGTCTTAGGCCGACAAATAGTCTGAGCTAAACTTATGTGGTAGTGGTAGAGCGCTCGGTTCATAAGTAGTTCACTCTCACCATGTCCCTGCTAATACAGCGCTCAATATGTTTCTCCGCGCAGCAACCTTGTTCGTCAAAGTTCGTGTTTTAAAGATATATAGTTGAGAGAGGGCTATAGCCACAATTAAGTAGCCTCCTCGTCAGTAGTGGCCTTCAAGGCCTTGAGGAGGTAAATTAACAAAAAAAAACTCTATATGAGCTGAATATCAACTTTATTAAGGCATTAATTTAAAAAAGAAATTAAATCATCCTAAAATGGTGTTTACTTTAAATATTTGAAGTTTTTAAAAAGAAAATATTTTTCTGGAACTTAGCTGTACTGTATAATACTGAATTAGTAATAACATACATTTGTGATTACATGGATATATGGTTTGTAAGCAAGAACTAAATTTGAAATTAAAAAAAATACCTTTAAATTTCACATCATAACGTTCGAAAAATATTTTTTCATTAAAATCTTCAAAGCATAATCGAAACTTGACAACACTAAGATAAGTAAACTCTTCAACTTTGACAGATAACTCTTTTTTTACCTCGGATTTAAAAAATGTATAAAAACCATAACTGTTCTCCTCAGAACTATTTTTTGAATATAACAATCTCCAATCAGGATTTCCAGAATTTACTGCAAACTCTACTTTTTATATCATTTCTACTTTGTGCATATCCAAATAAAAAATACACACATTTTTAATTATTTTAATCCTAAAAATATAAAAAATTTAATTATTAACTAATTTCAATATAGTTAAAAACAAAATATTTATCAAACTACTTTAAATTGTTATATAAGTGCATGTAAATTTAATAACTCACAGTTTAATTTCCTCATAAATAATAAAATTTTTTATACATATCAGGCTTGGTCGGGAAAGGCGTGCGATCGCACTCTGATCCGACAACTTGCCCACGGCTTCATAGATGTTTTGAGAACATTTCAAAAAATAATCAAGCGCAAAAAAGTTCAACTGGACCGATGAGAGACAATTACAAAAATTAAAAGCTGCCTGATTAAATTGTTACAAAATAAGTTTAGAGTAATTAATAAACTTAGTCTTTTATAATTAAGCGATACTCTTTTATATAAAGTAAAAACTTACTATTAGTAATTGTTTAATAAAGAAACAATTGTTATTCAATTTATCAAAGAGTTTAGTATAATTTCTTTTATTTGAGTACTTCTGATTTATTTCAACAAGATTCTAATAAACAAACGTTTGTTGATTTATTTAATAAATAAAAAAGTCAATCTTTTTTTAACCATTTCGCGCTTAGCGTAGTTGGCCTGAGTTTTGTTTTTACAAATTACATACAATTCTTTGTAGTACGACGAACAAAAGAAACAATTAAATCATTCAGTTACTATGACAATGTTAGAGCGTTGTTTTTGGGCAATTCCACATCAAATCACCCAGTCCATTGAACCGTGTGTCTTCCTTTTGTGTTATATTTTGACACAATATTCCTAATTATAAAAAAATATTGCACGCAAAATTTCAGCTAAAAAAGTTTAGCGGTTGACAAGATACTGCAATTTTAATACTGACCTGGTTTCCCAAAATGACCCGGTTTTCATAACACTCTGAAAAAACATTTTCCTTAAAATAATAAGAAATAAAAATGGCAAAAACATGAAAATGAACATATATAATGTTTTTTTGATGCTGAATTCAATAAATGTACTTAAAATGCTAAAATATAAAAAGAACATGCATAAAAATTAATAAAACAACTAGTTTCTATAAACCAACTTTGGGGCCCAATATCTCAGAACACCCCCATCAAAAAAAAATTTTTTTGCTGCTAATATTTTCAGCTGTTTATAATCTTACTAGGCACAAAAAATCTAACTGGAAAAACAACTAAAACATACGGAACTTTAATTTCAAAGATGTATTACTTTTTCAAGAAATTCCCAAAAAATATTTTTAAATAAAATAAAGTTAATCGTAATTTAAAAACTTACTTAAATATACAAGATTTTTAAAGGTATCAAAGATGAAAGTTATTTTGACTGTGTTTGTGATAGTTTACAATATTGCTCCCATTTTACTTGTACTTCCTCTATTTCAGCATTTTCAAACACATAGTTTCTACCAGAACTAGAGCAAGCTTGTGGAACAGATAGTTTTTTCAATATGTTGGTGTTTGGAATAAAACAGTAGTCGTCTCTTTCAGGCCAGTTAAAACAGATTGATGGACCATTTGGATGAAGAAACTTAACTTTAGCATCAACTTCTTCTAAGTTGGTTTTAGTTACAATGCCGATCCACCACTTATCATCACAGACTACAGCGACATAACAACCTAAAGTGACAGTATCAAGTTGAGATATGTCTTGTTTCTTTTTAAGATTGTGGATTATTGTATAATTAGTGTCTGTACTACACCTCTTTGCCCCAACCTTGTTATCTCCAAGATGTATAAATTGATGAAAGCTACGAGTACCAGGTAGAGTTGTTACACCAGTGTACCTTTCTTTTTGCTCTTCACGTTGCAATTGTAAGTCCAATCCCTTTATGTAAATGAAGTTAACAACTTTGATTTTATCAATACAAAATTCATACATAGCTTCTGATGTGAGAATTTGGTTTCTGTACGGTCGTTTTAAACTTTCTTGTGCTGTTAATCTTTTTACAGTATCACCAATCCCATCGCATGGTGACTTTCCGTGGGACGTGGCAAAAAAGTTCCATTCAATTTTAAGGCAAAATTCGCTCTCTAGTTGGCATAGATTGTAAAAGCTTTTACAATTTTTGTACTGTCCTGCGCAACCATCAGTGAATAAATGTAATTTGGACAGATTGGAAAATTAGTTGGAATATTTTGTACACATAAGTTACACCATGTATAATGTCATCTGATATAAAACAGTAAGAAATATGTTTCAGTTCACCTTTATCATCTTTATAGTATATGACTAATGGATGTGAAGAACATTGTTGGGTGTTCCAATGATAGCTCTGTATTTCATCTTGGACAACAAAAGCATAATTTTCAGCAAAGTTGCCAATAATGATAATGTTTGATTGATCCATATATTGTTTCAGTTGGTTACGGTACTGTGATTGAGAGTGAGCAATAAAAGAATGAGCTTGTAGCTTTTCGAAACAAGATGCTAATAGTTCAACAAACGTTGGAACATCAGCTGTTAAACTTAATAGTGTTGCACGGTCAGTAGTTTGCCATTGCTTGTAGTGTATCTCAAAATCATCTTCGTATTCTCCAAAAATCTCATACAAATATTTGGTGAGGGGTTCTTTACCAGGACAATCATCACACTGTGCAAGCATGCATTCTTTGTTTTCTACTGAGCAAACGGTTTTTGAAAGTAAGTTCTTATACTTTAGTCCAATATTTAAAGCATCTACTAGCAATATGGCATTTTGGTGATAAGAACAAACACAAACAGAATGTGTACCACTTGCACCTGGCAAAATGCACCACTTTGGTCTAAGTGAAGCAAATTTTGAGTAACTTATTTGTATTTCTGGATTGTTTTCTTTGTATAATAAATATAGTTCCTTTAAATTACACAAAAGCAGTTTTTTTTTGTTTATGGACGTTCTTTTGAATGCTAACATAATCTTTTTTTCCAGGCATAGTTCTACATAAATCACTTGAATCATAAAAAAGTTTAACAGAATCTTCTATTTCTTTTTGTAAGACTTTCCCTTTATACGAAGGTGAGATAGCCAACAATCCTTTTTTATTAAAAAGTTGTCTAGCCTTTTTTGCTTGGTATTCTGTAACTGCAAAGTTATTTTGTACTTCTAATGTTGACCAACTTGGAGGTGCCAGTGTTAGAAGTTGAACAATAGTCCTTTTGTCAGAACATAGAATTTTTTCTTTTATCAAGCTCATAATTTCATCAAAGTTTTCAGCCTTCTTTTTAATGTCATTTGGTTCATAACACAGTTTTGAGGGAACATTGAATTGACTTTCAGTTTTTCTAGTAAGGTTACTTACCATTTCGTTGATGCGCGCAACTTTTCGCTTTCCTTCTGAGAGTATATGTTTTGATGACTTTGAATGAGATTTTAGAGGAGATATATTAAAATTTTCAAGTTTTTCATTGATCTCCTGTCTTTTTGATTTGAATGATGATATTAGAAAATCTTCATCTTGTTCACCCTGACTTTGCTTCTCTTTTTTAAGATCTGCTTTTTTGGCAATCTTTTGCTTACAGGGTTTGCAAAGTTTCTTCCCAGGAGCAATATTTAAGCTACTTCTCATCATGTCTTGTGACTCATTTATCGTAACTACTCTAAGATTTTCTAAAAGTAATTGAATTGTATATATAATTGCATATAGCTTTATGTATTTTGTATGTAGTATAATTGTATGTATAGTTGTATATAGCTTATCTGCACAATTGTTTAAAACATTGTTTATGTTTTGGAAAACACAAATTAAAAAAATATATATATTAAAATACTTAAATTCCACTTTTACTTACTTGTAATTTTCTTTGTATGTTTTTTGAATGGATCACAGCATGCTTTCTGCCATATAGGATACATTTTCAAATAATTTGTAGCATGTTTTTCACATAATGTTGTTAAGTTTGATAGTTCAATGTTACAGCGTAATGATATAGCTATTTTTTCTTCGTTGCTTAAAGTTCCAATAACATCTTGTTGGCCTTTGCATGCATCTGATGTCATTAACCCAATAGAACACATCTTATAATAAACTACTTTGTATAAATGTATTTCCTAAAAAAAAGAGAATTTTTTTTTCCTACTTAATTTTTAGTAAAAAAAAAAATTTAATACGGAAATAATTCAAACCTATTCAGAATCCCACTGTTGTATAATTTTTTACACTGATAGATATTGTTAATTTTCTTTATAGATATATTTATATATATATACAATTTATATATATATCAAATTGTTAATTTGTTAAAATTTAAATAAAATTTACGAATGCTGTTTTTAACTGAACTTTTTATAAACTAGTTATTATAAACTTTTACAAAAGTTGTCAAAATTTTAAAAACAACCGAGTGGGCACGGTACGTTTTTAAAACATTTTTTAGACGTTTTTATAAGGTTTAAACCTAATAAAAACGTCCAAAGAACGTTTTAAAAACGTACTGTGCTCACTGGGAAATGCACATCCATATCACACTAATTCAGTTTTTATATAAAACAAAACAGGATGTTTTTTTCAGTTGTTAAGTTCAAATAACTAAGTTATCATATAATTAAGACTTCCTTAAATATAACAAAATTGTTTTGTTTTTTTAAGGAGTCTTTTAACTAAATATAACATTTTACAGAATTCTATTTGAAAGTTTTTTAAAATAGCTTATTGAAAATTTGATACATCTTTGAAATTAAAGTTCCGTATGTTTCAGTCGTTTTTCCAGTTAGATTTTTTGTGCCTAGTAAGATTATAAACAGCTGAAAATATTAACAGCAAAAAAAAAATTTTTTTGATGGGGGTGTTTTGAGATATTGGGCCCCAAAGTTGTTTTATAGAAACTAGTTGTTTTAATAATTTTTAAGCATGTTCCTTTTATATTTTAGCATTTTAAATACATTTATTGAATTCAGCATCAAAAAAACATTGTATATGTTTATTTTCATGTTTTTGCCATTTTTATTTCTTATTATTTTAAGAGAAATGTTTTTTCAGAGTGTTATGAAAACCGGGTCATTTTAGGAAACCAGGTCAGTATTAAAATTGCAGTATTTTGTCAACCTCTCAACATTTTTAGCTTAAATTTTATATGTTAACTTTTCTTTTTAAGATGCAACAGCCAAAGAGGTTTTTAAAAAATTTGAAGACCCATGGTTCAAAACTTTCTAAATTTTGGGTGATTTGATGCGGAATTACCCTTTTAGCAGTATCTTTAAAAATGTTAAAAACAATTCCGCAATGTGCTAGACCCCTGAATTAGCGGTCTATTATGATCAGTATCCAAACAAATTACATTCCAAATGAATTATATTTCTATTTTTTATTTTACTAACCAAAATCAAATTTTAAATACGTCAAACTATATGAAAGCATTTTTTTATGATTAAACTCAAAAGGTAAAAATAAATTACGAGGAGGAAGCGGAACTGCTTTACCACTGGTTATGAATAGTGAGTGGGCTTTTTTTTTTATTTTAATAAGTATTTAAAACAGAAATGAGTAAATTTAAGTTTAAGTATAACAAATTTGTAAGAACGACATCTGAAGCAAAAAAAATTAAAGATAGTAAACCAATATCTAAGAACTTAAAAACTTTTCTTTCGTGGGGAAAAGAATCAGTTATTGGATACACGAAAGAAAATGGCTTAGTTGTCAAAATATGGTGTAAGATTTGTGCTAGGAACAAAACTGAAATTTTAACGGATGCTTTAGTTAAAGGAGTATCGAATAATTTTTTGACAGCGTTTACGGAGGGAACTTGTGTGGTGACAAAGTATCAGGTAAAATTAAAATAATTAGCTTGTTCTTAATTTGTGACTCCAGGAATTAATTTAAACATAATTTTTCTATCATTATATAACTTATAACTGTAGTTATCTTATAATTTACTATATTACTAAGTGAATAAATTTTTTAGAGAATTGCTTAATTTGAACCGTGATTTTTTCTTTGATTATACTAAAGGTTGATCGCCATCTTAGAGGGCAAAGCCAAAGATTAGCGGTGCTGATTGATAATGGTAACTCAGAAGATCCTGGAAGTAGTTGTGTTGCTAACCTCGATATGGAAAACTTGTTACCTATTACACAAGACAACCGCGAAGCGTTATTAAAAATGATTAGAACAGCCTATGAAATTGCTCTAAAACCGAGCATGCCACATAGCCATTTCAAGACACTGATCAAATGCCAAAGACTTAATGGTGTACTCCTTTTAGAAGGAAAAGACAACAATAAAGCAGGTTATTGATTTTTAGGTTCAGTTTCTTTTTCGTAATTTGATAAAACAATTCAAATGAAAAAATCAAATTAAAGTTACGTTACTATTATAATGAAAGTTTAATTTTTTTTTTCTCAAGATTTTACATCCGAATGATCTTATCCTTTTGATTTATCCATTTGATTTTTTAATTTGAAAACTATTAGTTATATTATTATTATTTTTTTTTTATTGTTTTTTAATTTCTTTTTTAGCACGTGAATATATCTCATGCATTGCCAGTGCCATTAAAGAAAAAGTTGCTAAAACTGTCAATGAAACAACCTTTTTCTCCATTCTTTCCGATGGTTCTCAGGCTAGAAAAACAAAGGATGAAAAAGAGTTGATTCTTGTGCGCGTTGAACGCGAGGGGACCCCTGCCTGTTTTGTAGTTTCTTTACTTGATATGAACAGTTTGGGTGGTATGAGTGCCAATACCATTAAAAAGGCTATTGATAGCATTTTTATTGAAACTGGTAGTGTTCCTTTAACTGCGTCAGCTTACAAATACAAACTTGTAAGTGCTACGGCCGACGGAGCTTGCGTTAATTTTGGAATTTATAATGGCGTGTTAACACAATTAAAAAAAGATAGATTGTGGCTGATAAAAATTCACTGCGTAAACCATCGTTTAGAATTAGCAATAAAAGATGCTGTGAAAGATATTTCCCAGTATAAAGAGTGTGAACGTTTTTACATTTCCATATTTAATTTATTTCGCAATTCTGGAAAACTAAAATGCGCAGTTAAAAAAGCTGCTGAGGCTTTGAACATTACATATTACACCTTGCCTAAAATATTTGGAACGCACTTTATAAGTCACAGGAGACGCGGCTTTACAAAACTTTTACATAATTGGCCTTCGCTTATTGTGGGTTTCGATACTGCTCTTGCTGATCGTGACACTAAAGCAGATATGCGTGCTAAACTTTCTGGATCGTCCAAACGGTTGCATGACTACAGACTATTATGTATGGTTTGTAGCTATTTGGACATCTTAGAAAAGTTATCACCATTATCATTGGTTTTTGAAAAACAAATGTTAATGGTGAATGAGTTAAAACCAGCGGTGGATATAACAAAGGCTAGCTTAGCGGAATTAAGCAATGAAGATATTGATAATATTATTGATTCATATTTACTCAAGTTTATAATCAATGAAAAAGATGGTTTAACCAATCTTGTTTCTTTGTATTTCAAAGAAGGTAACGAATTGAAAAAATCAAACCCAGAGTTTGTTGAAATTGAACTCAACAATATGGCTAATCTTAACTTTGAATGTATTCATTCTGCCATTAAAGTAAGAAAATTAGCAATTGAAATCATTCTGCCATTGATAAGAATAAGTTCGCTGTTAAATCCCATATTCGAATCAATGGATTGGTTAGATCCGCAAGTATGGAAAGCAGACAGCATGTATGGTGATGCCAGCATATCTTTATTACTAAACAAATTTTTTTACCCTCTAGAAAAACTAGGAATGGATTTTAAAATGGTTCTTTCGTAATGGAGAGCTGCAAAACTAGTAATAAATGCGCAGTACACCATTGCACTCACACCATTGCAAATATGGCAGAATATTTTTCTTTATCATAAAATTAAGTTTCCAAACTTGAGTCTTTTAGTTGAACTTCTGATGTGTATTGCTGGTTCTAATTCAGCTGTAATTTGATAAAACAAATTACATACAATTCTTGCTGATGTTAGTAACTATATATTTACATCTGTTTATCGCTATGACTGCACACCGAATGAAATGCGGGCTATTCGACAAGCAGGTATAGATTATAAACATACATAGATTATATCATTTTGTATCTATGTTACTAGTAACATAGTTACAATATGATATATTATATATCATATTGTAACTATGTTACTAGTGTATAAAAGTATATATTATATACTTTTATACACTGTTAAGAAAGTTACAAATATAGTCGATATGACAAATGAATATATGATAATTTTATATTCTATTTGTCAAATAGAATATATAATTATCATATAATTTGCTCCCATTTAATAATACTTACAAGGATATTTAAAAAAATTATAGCACAAAAAGTTTATTTATGTATTATTGGAAGCAGTTTTAATAATACATAAATAATTATTTATACTTTACAGGTTTAGGAGGAGGATGATAAACTGCATCGCAAGACAAAGAATGACATATGGTTGGAAGTGGTTTTTAGCAATGAGCAAAGAAAACAAATTGTTAATTTTTGTCATAGCGAACCTACTGCTGGTCACCTTGGTAGAACACAAACTTTTTACAAGGCGTCAGAACGTTTTTACTGGCCAGGAATTTTCAAAGATGTAGTTTATGCTGTATGTATATTACATCGTTGTTATCAATATTAATATGGCATTTATATATATATATATATATATATATATATATATATATATATATATATATATATATATATATATATATATATATATGTATATATAATACCATGTTATGTTTTAAAATATAAAGAAGGTTTTAATAATTGAATGATAGAAGATTTGAAACAAGTTCTCAAAACTTTATGTTGTTCAAAATGTTAATCTATTTTACAAATAATAACATTTTTATAGAATATAAGTATAATGACTACCTGATACATATTTTAGTATTGCTATTATATCTGTAACCAATGTGTATCTATTTTTTTATAATGCGATAATGTATAATATATACATATATTATATATTGTATTATGTAAAATTTTTTTAAAGTATGTTCTTAAATAATTCTAAATTTAAGTCTTGTGACATCAGAACATTAATATATACCATATGCTAGAGTTTGTAATTTGCAAGTTACACATAACATAGGTTAAAAGCTGCGAACAGTGTCAGCACACAAATATGCAAAAATTCAAAAAAACTAGTCCAGAGCTTCATCCTATTAAAGTACAGTCACCATGGTTTCATATTGGAATTGATTTAGTATAAATAAATGTATTCTTACTATCTCTGATTATTTCACAAAGTGGGTAGCAGCGTTTCCCTTAAAATCAAAATTAGCAAGTGGTGTTGCAATAGAATTGTATAAGGTAAATTTAAATAATATTATCTGATTGCATTTAAATAATATTTTTAAAGATATAATTTTTTTTTGAATATTTCAGTTGTTCATGCAAATGGGTATACCAAAAGTTGTTACCTCTGACACAGAGTTTTACAACCAAATAAACAAGAAACTAACGACTTTGTTAAATGTGAAATATCATTTTACCACAGCCTATCATCCACAGGTTTAAAAATTTGAATTCAGTTTGTGTATAAGAGCTTTCTAGTTTTAAAATCTTGGATTTAATCATCTTGTGTTTTAGGCTAATGGTTTAGATGAGCGGTTCAATCAAACCATCCAGTTAATGCTTGTAAAATTTTGCAATGATGGTTTAGATGAGCGGTTCAATCAAACCATCCAGTTAATGCTTGTAAAATTTTGCAATGATTGCCATATTACATGGGATACTCATTTGGATGCTTGTACTTTTGCATACAATACATCAAGGCAAGAGTCTACAAAATACCGCCCCTTTGAATTAATGTTCGTAAGGAAGCCCATACTTTCTATAGAATTAGAAGTTGCAGGAGAATCTTCTCAATCATTGTTAATTGACATTTTATAAATAAAATAATTGAGGAAAGGTATAAAGCATTTACTGGTTTGTTACTTTACTGTTCTTGTCGGATGCCTGCTGAAGGCAAAATGATTAAATGTTTGAAATGCAATAAGTTATATTACTTGAACTGTTTGATCAACATTTCGGAAAGCAGCTTTGATGATTTTTTGTGCGATTATTGCAATTAACTTCTGGATATAAAAAGTATAAATAATAGCATAAATAAAAGTAATTATGAAGACATTTCATTATAGTAAGAAAGATTAAGAGTAGTATTAACTTAAAATGTAGCATTAGGTTAAAAAGTAGTTCTAGCTTAAAGAGTAACGTTAGTTTAAAGCGTTATTGCTCTTCTTCTTCTTTATATTTATTTTGTCTTATAACTGTCCTTATTTTGTCTATAATTTTATTTATGCTGGAGCTTATTTGTTTATTTGGATTTATTATTTATTTATTTTTATTTATGATTGGAGTTTGAAGAAGTTTTTTGTTATAAGGTTTCAAAGACTTTTTTCAAAGTTTTTGATTTATTTTTATTATTAGTTATATTTAAAAAAAATGATTCTTTTTTATTCCATTATTTCATTGATTTTAACTTTGCCATTATTTTATTTTAGTTTGTCTACTGTTGAAATATGGTTTTAATTTAGTAAACTTCCATGAATTTAAGTTTACTTTATTAATCATTCACCAACAGTTAAGGAAAAATTGAATTCAACTCAATAAAGTTTGGATTAGTTTTATTTTCAGGTAACATTGCAAAATATGATTTAACTGTAGTTAGATAATAACTTATTACTGTTTTGTACCATTATTTATTTACATTTATTTACTCTACTATAATATGTATGTTGTACTGTATAAATACTGATTTTTTTTTTTTAATTATAAAATTATCTTATCATTCTTGTAATTGTTTCAGTTGGTTGTTTTATTTTTATCATTGCTATTTGTATCATTAATGTTATTAGCTGGTATTTACTTAAACTTTTCGTAAATAACCTACATTAAGTTTTTCTTGTCAAAATATATAATTTGGTTGACAAAGTCAACCAGTTTGGTATATGCAATTTTTAAAAAAACTTACTTTAGTTAATTAAATAAAATGGATTAAGTGAATGATGAAAAAGAAGAACAAGACTTTCTCGATGTTAGTATTATATAATATTTTATGTTTAAAAAGCAAAAATAAAAAATCCATTTTTTATTTAAGATAATTGTTCAAAACTTAAAGCATTATCATGAGTTTACTGTGATTCTGCTACAGTCCATCAAGTAATTGTAGAAGAGTACACCATGAAAATTTCAAGTTTTCATTTTTAATTTTATGTTTTGTACAAGGTCAAAAAAAAGAATTCTGTTTAAAACACATGTAAAATATATATATATATATATATATATATATATATATATATATATATATATATATAATATATATATATATATATATATATATATATATATAAATATATATATATATATATATATTATTAGTAATATATGTGGCAAAAGTTAATTAGGTACTAAATAAATTGATATAAAGGTTGCAGAAACAATTATGTACTAAATAAAAAAATTAGTTTACTAAAAGTTAGGAAATCGCCATTGCTATTGGCGTTGCTATAGGAGCTGAAAAAACTTCACTTTAAAAAAATCAATTATTCTTATAATATTGAATATATACATTCTAATAATATAAATGCATATATATTCTCAGAGCCGTAACCATCGGAAGAGCCCTGGCCCCTCCAAAAATTTTTTAAATTATAATTATAAGGGAAAAACATATACATAAAATAATTTTAACAAATTTTTTATCCCCTTCCTCCTTTAAAAGAACCCTAGGGCCCCCTAATATCAAATTTGTGGTTACGGCTCTGATTCTGAATCTAGAATAAATTTCAAACAAGATAACATAAAAAACATAATTTTTATTTTTTACTGTTTTTAACTTAAACCTTAAACGAAACATAAAGATTTAAACATGTCTGTGTTATATATATATATATATATATATATATATATATATATATATATATATATATATATATATATATATATATATATATATATATATATATATATATATATATATATATATATATATATATATATATATATATATATATATATATATATATATAGCTTTATATCTACGAGGCGTTAAGTCAACTAAATTAATTCAAACGCTAATTGGAATTGAGTGCAAATTTTCTGTTTTTTCTGAAATAATGCTTGATCGTCAACATAAATAATCAATGGCATCTAATCTTATGGGATTATAAGGAATATTAACTTTTATATGGGATATAAAGGAATATCAAGGGATACCAACTTCAAAGCACAAATTTTACTCTTATTGAAGTTTTCTTGAACCGATTGTTTTTCTGAAGGTATATCCATCTAAAAGGCATTTTATCCTTTGCACAGTGCTTTTACATATTAAAAACTATGTTAATTTATTGAGCAATAGTTCCTATAAATCAACAACAGACACTGTCCTGACTAAAATATCCCAAAACTATTACATTACCTCCTCGATTTTTTACGGTAAGCAAGTTGATATTATATTTTGTATCTACATTAAACATACCTAATTACATCTGATCAAAAAAATTTTTTTTTTCCTCCAAATGCCGTGATGTTGATTATTCTTGTGCATTTCAGTTTTTTCAAGAATATCAGTGGCTTTTAGGTTGGACAACTTCTAAATACATTTGCATGACATAAACAATGTTTTGTAGTAGAAATTATAATATTTAAATCAATAGCTAAAAAATAGGGTTTTTTAAGTCTATAGTTTATCGCAAATTTTTAATTCTAACTATATGTTGTTTAGTGTGGTCTTTCTGATTGCTTTCGAACCTTTGTAGATCCAGTAAGTTCATATCTCTTTATAGTTTATCTATCAGTAGACTTACCAGCTCCATAAAACTATGCTGTCTTATGAATCAAGTCTCTATTTGAACTGATCTCACTACCAACATTTTTAGTGGATATTATACATTTCCTATACCCTGTGACCTCAATCACTTATAAATAAAGCTTTTTTATTATTTCAATATATTTTATTATTTATATATATATATATATATATATATATATATATATATATATATATATATATATATATATATATATATATATATATATATTATATTAGTTAGTGTATTCTATAAATACAGTGCTTAATATTCTTAAAAATCAGAGCAATAATAAGTTATTAAAAACACTGAATATCTTCAACACTCTATTTTCCCTTCAGCAGGTTCATAATGAATCTCCCTGATGATTGTGGTATATAAATATAGTTTTTTAAGGTCAATTAAAATGTAAAAATAGTTTTGTGACGTCAGCTGTGATGTATAAATATAGTTTTGTAACATTATTTATGAGGCATAAATGTATTGTTTTGAAATGCCAGTTATAATTATAAAAAATAAAAATTATTTTAATTTAGATTAAATAATTATTGAGTCTTATTTAGCAATTTAGTTTCTCAGTTACATGTAACTGAGAAACTAAATTGCCTTGCACTGCCTTGCACTGCCTTGCACTGCCTTGCTTAATTGACCATCTGCCTTTACCAGCTTACATATACCAGTATCGAAAGATGATTTCACTTAAACATGCAGTTTCATGTTTAGTACAAACATTTTAACATCTTAAGATAAATAATATTGAATTATAATACAATAAAGATTATAATAATTTTTTTTTAATTGTTGTTAAATTTTAAATGCATATTTAAAATTTAATATAAAAATATTTAATTTCTAAATATTGTGTTTAAAATTTCAACTTTTAATTTCTTTAAAATCTTAAAAAATAGTTATGATAACAATTAAGTTAAAAAAATCTGAAATTACAAAATCACTTCTTTTTTTTTAAACTGACTGTTATTAACCCTGATACATTTAAGCTATGATCATACAGCATATATTTCAATATATGCTATATATATGCCAATCTATTAAATTTTATTCTCCATGTGGCGGTGCTTTATGATAAGACCATTAGGACTTCTTAGAGCACCTAAAATTATATATATATATATGCATATATATATATATATATATATATATATATATATATATATATATATATATATATATATATATATATATATATATGTATATATATATATATATAAATTATAAATTATGTTAGTGTATTCTACAAATAGAGTGCTCAATTTTCTAAAAAAACAGAGCAATAATAAATTAGTAAAAACACTTATCTAATTTTTGATTACTTCAACACTGTGTTTCACCATCAGTAGGTTCATCAGGAAGAATGTCTAAACATTAAAAAAATTTTCAAATTATAGAAAAATTGTTTCACAGGAAGTTGGGAATTGTTATAATTAATCATGTAATAACTGTAGTATTTTGCAACCAGGAAGTTACATCAACTACATTAGATAATTAAAAAATCATGAAAAGAATTCTTTAGAATTAGGATAAATTTGAACTGGTCATTTGTTTTTATAATTTTTAAAAAGGAACTTATTTTCATGTCTGCATTTAGAAATTAATTCTGATTTTTTATTCAGTAAATTTTCTTGATCTAAATGAGTAATAATTTCAAATTTTTCTTGTAAACATAGTATACATTTTTTGGAAATGTTGTTATAGGCAGGCGCAGTTTTTAGGATAGATCAGTTTAATTTAAAACTAATATTTTTTTTTTTAGTTGCCAAATATATTTAGACAGCATTCTTTTGAGTATTTTTTATGTTATAAAGATTCTTTGTAATTACAAACAATCTTTATGTTATAAAGATTCTTTGTAATTACAAACAATCTTTATGTTATAAAGATTGTTTGTAATTGGCATAACGTTTTTTCCATTTGCCCTCGGTTAAGCCAATATAATGTTTATCAGGGTTGTTTTGCGAGGAAACAATGCATTTGTAAATAATATTTTTTGATAAGCATTTGCCATTCAAGTTTCAGTCAAGTTTTTGCTTGCAGTTACAATTTTCAGTATTTTTTTCTTTGAGAAATTCATTTTTATTAATCAATGCAAAATTATGGCCTTTTATAATTCTTTCAATGTTTTTTGTACAGCTATAGCTTACTTTAATAGTGGTTCTGTTAAAAATTTTGTGCAATTTGTTAGAGGGAGGGAAATGTTTGTCAACTAATTTTAAAAACGCTTTTCCAATGTTTGTTGAAACATTTTTGCTATACGGTGGGTTGAACCAAATTATATTTCTATTTCTATTTCGCTTTTTTGCAATTTTTGTTTCAAATTTAAGCTCAAAATTTTTAAATCCGCTTTTTTTAAGAGCATCTTCATACACGCGTTTGGAAGAGTTAAAAATATTTTCATTAGAGGAGTTTTGATTAAGTCTATTGTTAATTGAAATGGGAATTTGTTTAAAGACTTGAGGGGGATGATTCGAATTTATATTAATATACGATAATTCATCATCAGGTTTTTTATAAGGCCTATAAGAATTTTCTGAGAGGTTAAATGTGACATCAAGAAAATTCACAATTTTTAAACTAATGTTTATCTCAATTTGGAAGCCGATGTTTTTGAAAATTTCTATAATATTTTTTCTGACTTTGTCAAGTTGAGGCCCTGATTTTTTTTTGCATCATTATTAAGCCATCATCGCGGTTCAAGCCTAATTGATTAAAATGAACTATTTTAGCTAGGGAATTTAAAATATATAAGCCTACAATCTCGCAAATTTCTGCTCCGTCGTAACTTCCAATTGTTACATCAAAGCATTCGTGCGTGGTTTTTTTCCACGTCTCATTATTAAAATAGAGTAAAGTTTTTCTACAATGTTTAATTAGACGAATAGTGTCGTCTGTAATTTCAGTGTGGGTGTTTCCAAATTCTATTGTTTTATCTAAAATTTCTGCTGTAATTGAGGGGTAAAAATCATTAATATCAAATTGTATAAACGTGCATTATTTTATTTTTATTATATATTTTAGAAAACCAATTTATAACATCAGTGGTGTTTTTCCACTGTTGCAAATTTAATTTTTTCCGAATAATATTATTTACTTTATCTAACTTAATTTTACTAACGTGCCCTAGTTCACTTTTTGAAGGTACTAGTAGCCTACAAGGGAGTTTATTTTCAAAATTTGGTTTATGATCTTTTAGTGTTATAAACGCTTGCGCTAGTGTGACTGATTCAATTCAAATTCCAGCATCTAAATTAATTGTTTTAGCAATGTTTTGGCCTTCTAAATTAATTGAATTTTCTAAGTTTTTCGGGGCTTTTGCGTAGTTATTAGAAATATTATCGCGCAGTAAATTGTGGTGATTATCGGGGGCAATTTGGTATATGTTGCTTGTTTTATCAGCAAAAACAAAAATATTAGGGTTTGATTTTATATTATTAATGTCTAACTTGAGTTCCTTTTGAAAATCATTGTCAATGTTTCGAAATTTTATTGTTTTAATCAAATGTAATAAATCGTTTTCAAAGTTTTCTAGGTTAGGAATAAATGGTGGGGCGTTTTTTGTTTTGAATCCGAAATTTTCTTTTTGGTTATTTTCAATTATAGGACTTTTTTTGTTTTCAGATTCTAAGAAAAAATGGGCTTTCCAACGAATTCTTTTAATAAAGTGTTCTATTTTTTCTATATTTTCTATATATATATATCTATGGTTGACTCGTATTTTATGTACGTAAACAAAAAAGTAAAAAGCGAAACTTTTTCATCGCGTAATAAAAAGTAATTAGAAGTTCTTTTGTTTTTGGAATATTTTTAAACAAAAGAGTTTGCATGATTTTTAACTTGGAAGTACTCAAAAAAATGGATTTTAAACATATTTTAACAATTGTTGCATAATTATGCATTAATTATGCGTTTTCTTTTAAATATATATATATATATATATATATATATATATATATATATATATATATATATATATATATATATATATATATATATATATATATATATATATATATATATATATATATATATATATATCATTGTTGTAGCAGTGTTGTTTATTTATGTAGGTGATGGAGTTTATTAAAGCCAGCATCATTCGAATCCTTCCCTCTATAGATGCAACTTTATTAGAGCAACTAGCAAGGAGTTTAGAGCTGGATGTTGGAATGGAGACTGAAGCAGATCTTTATTTGGTTACATTAGAAGACTTGTTTGGGCTAAAGTCAATACAAAAACAAAAACTAATTCAATCGTAGTTATCAAATAACATATGTAGGTGGTCAAAATTTCTTTTTAAAATTGTATCAAGTTTAGTTTTTATAAAATAATGTTATATACTGTGTAATATCCTACTGTTACACAACTATACTAAGTAAAAATATAATTATGTATATATTACTTAGTATACATACTTGTATGATGGATTTCTTTCTTTCATCATTGACATTGAAATTTTTAGGCAGTAGTTTTTATGATTTAAAAGGGAAGTAAATATTTTAAAATTGAAGAAAAATAAGTTATTATGTTCAATGATTCTGTCATAATTTTTTTGTTATGTGTTTCATTTCATTGATGAAAAAATCCCTGGTTCATGCCAAGTTTAAGCAGATTAAATTATTTTTTTTACTATTAAATTATTATTATAATTAAAATTATTAGTGATTATTGTGACTGTTTCATTACAGCTGATTCCAACATGTTGACACCAGCATTGATGACTTTGTCATCACCATGTGTACTCATTCCTTCTACTGAAACTATAGCAACAGAAATAAAATCTTCTGGTAAGTGGAAAGTAATAGAAAAGAAAACAATTGAAAAACTAGAAACAGGTGAACGTCTTTGTACAACAGAAAAAACTACGATGGTGCGGATTGTATTGAATGAAGTTAGAATAGTTTGTCAAAAGCTGTTGAAGAAACACTAGGATATTATTGCATCCACAATTGTTTTAAAATATCCAGAAGCATTGAAGGATGAATACAATGGTATTTTAATAGATAGTGGTCATGACAGTCTGACATTACAATTAATAAATCAATATGATTATCTCCAACGCCCACATCGCGCTTTGTTAGAAGTAGATTTTGAAGTAGAAAAAACATTTGCTCAAAAAGATGAAACTTTCCTCTATGAAAGAAAGCGAGAGAAAAAAAAGAAAACGTTTGTCTCAATTGGGAATGTGAAGGACTACTAAACTCACAGTCTACTCAGCTGAAAAGTTGATTGCAGCGAAGTGCTATAAATGGGAAAATAATGCTGCTACCAGAATTGATGCAACAGTTTTCAGAGTAATTCTTGATGCTGTTTATCTCAATTCCATATACTTACATCAAATTAGTTACTGAAGTGTTTTTTTAATAATTTTATTTTATTCGGACAGGTTACTTGTACTTGCATAACTTGTATAACTTCTTATATTATTGAATAAATATAATAACTAAATTATATGTTTAGGTGAGCAGATTACTGAATCACTTTGATGTGTTGATGTGTTGATGTTAAAAATCACTGAAAAATTAACAACTTCATTAGCTGACCAAAAATTAGCAGCATTTTTATTCAGTTGTGAATCTAAAAATGAACACATAAAAATATGCAATCAATGGATGAGGCAAAAATTGCAACTGCTTCTGATCTTCCTGTGATTCCTGGCTTAATGACTGCATTAGTCATTCTTTTTGATGAAAAGTTGCATAGTCTTTTTATGTTGATGGATGTATGTATAAACAGTGGATTTGTTTATAATTTTTCATAGCATTATTGATATCACAGTTAGTAAATTCCAAGAGATTTATGACACACAACCATATTCCATATGGAATGAAAATTCATAAATTAATTGCATAAAATTGAGCTAGTGGCTGTGATATTACATTTATGTAATATCACAGCCACAATTTAAAGAGTGTGTTTATTTATGTAAAACAGTAAACAACTTTTGATTTTGCATTTAAATTAAATTAAATTAGTAAAAGCAATTTCTGATTTTGTTTTTAGTTTGAATTAAATAAATTTCCATTTATATACTAGATGATTGTTTAACTTTAAAATGTTTCTATAGAAAACCACTGCCATGTCTGAAGTTCCATGTGGTCAGCTTCTTACTCCTCATTTGTGTGTATTTGGTATGTATCAGTTGTTATACCATATAGAGAGTATACTCTATATATGTATATGTATACACTATAGTGAATATTGTTTATATAGAGAGAGTGTATATATATATATATATATATATATATATATATATATATATATATATATATATATATATATATATATACTCTCTATAGTGAATATTGTTTATATATATATATATATATATATATATATATATATATATATATATATATATATATATATATATATATATATATATATATATATATATATATGTATATATATATATATAAAATAGTTTATAGGTTTACTTTAAGATGATGTTTTTTTTACTGTTTTAAGAAAAAAAGTCTTTTATTTTGTGCATCCATTATATTAAGGAGATGCATTGCTGACAGCAAAATTGTTTGCTCTGCTTGTAGATGGTATTGTTATAGTAGAAAATATTTCAAATTTTACAAAAGCATTTTGTTGTTTGTTCACTGCTTACTACGTATTCAACATTCCTTATCCTAATCAAGTATCGACAACCTTAGAATTTTACCAGTGCTAATTATTAAAATTTTAATCATGTATTTTTCTTATTTGTATGTTTTTTTTATTTTAATAGTTTTTAATATATATATATATAATGTGTAATATTTGTTTTAATTTTGTTTAATATTTTGCGTACTCTCGAGTCTCAAATACAAGGGAATAAACGGGTGGGTGGGAATTTTAGTCCAGATCTTATAAAGGGGGGGGGGGGGGATTAATAATACGGAGGTAGGAATATTTTTTCAAATCTAATAAATAGGCTTTGAGGAAAGGCTGCTCCTCCATTGCTTGGAGCAGTTACAGCAACTTCATCTGTCTTGACTTGGTTTAGATATATTTTCCCAAGTTTTATGGCTTTTGTTAAGGTAAGATTATAATGCTTAATTACTTTAAGGTCCGAATAAAACTCTCTCACTCTTTCTTAGTTTTGAGATATAAACTATTTCCCACCCACCCTAATTTGAGATTTGTGTGAGTGGGCAAAATATCCAAAAATTAATAAATGGTGGGGAACGTTTATTAAGGACTCGAGCATACTGATGTTTAGCAACTTTAATTTCAATTAAAAATTCATATAATTTTATATTCACATTATTTTATCTTTTCAAGATAAAATAATATGAATATAAAAAGTATTTGAAATTGAAATTTATAAGTTCTGTTTCATTATTTTTAGTGTTTATTTTTTTGGAATCAATCCTGAAAAGGGATCGAAATCACGATGCACGAAGAAAGCGACGACAGTGAATAAAACTGTATTAAAAACAATGCAGAAATTAGCTCGCTTCATTTAAAGTTAAATTTCATGGCTATGTATTTTGGTTAAATATATTAATTATAAAAATACTAACACAACCTTATTATATATATATATATATATATATATATATATATATATATATATATATATATATATATATATATATATATATATATATATATATATTAGGGTGTCCCAAAAAACAACATTTTTGAAAAATATATGCAGAGACCCCGTTAATGTGTTCTATCCAATACAAAAACACTAGATTTAAAATTTTTTTGAATAAAAAATATTTAAAGGGGTCCCTCAAGACCCTCGAATATTTTATGGGTCCCTAATATTTTCAAAAAAATTTTTTTTAAAAGTATATCAACCTGGTACTCAAATGAAGCAAAATTATATAAAAATTTCAAAAATAATATTTATATATATATATATAATATATATATATATATATATATATATATATATATAAATATAATATAAATATAATATAAAATATATATATATATATATATTTGATAGGTTGTGTAAATACATATAATTATATATGGTTTTTTTATTTTATTTTAGATTTTATGTTTCATAGATTGTATACACATGAATATATTTTTATTGACTAATAAATAGACACACTGTTAGATAAATTTGTCATTATTGTTTTGATCTTACTCGTTCAATACGATCTTACTATTGCTGCTTTATATTATAAATAGGGATAAGCCTGAGATTTTTGTAAAACAATTTCCGCTAAAGTGCGCAATCCAAAGGGATTGTAGAAATTCACGGTATTATACCGTTACTCATAAACTCCTGTACTATACCGTTATTTTACGGTACAGAAACGGAATAGATTCACGGTAGAATACGGGAATTGAAATATAAATTCACGGTATTCTACCGTAAATGTTTTCCGTTTCTGTACCGTGAAATCACGGTATAGTACTGGCGTTTATGGGTCACGGTATAATACCGTGAATTTCACGGTAAAGTTTTACAGTGCACTAAACAGTCAACAGTACTTAGATGGAATTAGGCTACATAGTGAATGTCATATTTGGAAATTGAATGTCATACTCAGGAATATCAAGATATTCCTGGTATTCCAAGAAAATTTTTTAATACAGTTAAGTAAAAATGTTCATTTTTTTGTGCTTATTTTTTATTAAGTTTAGTTAAACTTTACAGTTTGATCCAATTATTCGATTTTAACTAAAATGGACCAAACTTACTGATAGACCACTGTTTCTGGGATGAGAAGTTTCCACCATCTTGTACCCTCTTTTTTCTCAACAATAAAGATGAAAAGAGTATCTGATGGTGATGATTTTGCTCTAACATTTGACTTCCTCGATAAATAAAAAAATGAAGCTATTTTTGTTTATTGAAGAGGTATATATAAAAAAGAAGATGTAACTCTATTTGAATAGCTTTTATCTTTTCAGTGAAAGTTTAAACTTTGCTGGTGAAATATTAGTAAATTTACTAATATTTCACCTTATTTAATTTTTATTTAAACAAACTCTTTAAGTAATATAAATTTTATCTTTTGTAATTTTTTTATTTTTTTTATTTTTCTTTTTGAGTTGCTTTTTTAAATAAATAAAGAAATTATATTTTCAATGGATTGTAATGTAAATTATATTTTGATAAATAATTTCAAAATTAGAGTATGTAAGTTATGCAGAGCAATATATTTGTTTTTTCTCTCAGAGACATAAACTTTTCTAAGACCTTTTATATCACAATAAAAGTCAGGCAACTCTAGAAGTAGTGAAGCATAACCAATGGTATTACCATAGGTTACGTTTGACTCATTTTTGGTGTTACCTGACTTTTATTGTGTAATAAGAGGATTATAATATTGGGAAAACAAAAAAAAAAAAATTTTCTAAGACATCTTATTTCACAATGAAAGTCAGGCATCAATAAAAGTTGCTAGATTTTTGTTGTAAAATAAAAGGTCCTCAAAAAGTTTAGGCCTATAAAAGAAAAAAAAATTTGACTGATGATATTTTGAAATTAAAAAATCGTTATCAGATAATTATGACTGGGTTGTTTACTTCTTATCTTTGAATTTAGCACTTTCAAACAAGTTCAGGTATCAATATTTAGTCATATTGAATGTTTATTTCAATCATATTGAATATTTTTAGAACTTCTATTGGAGGAATATGATATTCCTCTAATAGAAGTTCTAGTAATTATATTTAAGTTTTAGTAGTTTAAACTTCAAAACGGCATATCTTTATTACGCTTCAAGAGACCAAAACCATCTTTTTACTAAGATAGCTAAAGATCTCCTAAGACTACTTTATTTGGAAAAAAATTTAAATTCATGAGACTTCGGAAACTCTAGAAGATAGTGAAAGCGCAACCTAAGGCAACCAGTGATATATTGGTAGCGGGTCGTTAAAGCGAAAAGTTTTAAAGCGAAAAGACGTTAAAGCGAATTTTTCTTTGTTCCTTTTTTTTTAATAATATAGCGTGGTTTTTATCTTTGTTTTTTAAAACGTCGCAGATAAACAACCTTAATCAGTAAATAAATGTACATTTTGTCAACAATTTTATATTATTAATTTTACTACTTTAGGTATTTTAAAATATATAAAAAATTCATATTTTGTTAAAAAAATTTTCTATTAGTTACATTTTGCTATTAAAAACCAATGACTTTTTTGCTTAAACATTTTTCGCTTCAACGACCCTGAACCGATATATTATATAAACTTTATAAACTTATATAAACCATAGTCATAAGAAATAGGTAGTCTGGTCACTTGCGGTATTCCTTTGATCAGCTCTTTATTAGCAATTTTTTAGTGTCCAGTCCGCCGCACAGTGGGCCAGTAGGTGGACAAAATGGGAAAAATTTTAGTTGTCTAATCTTGAAAACCTATTTAATTTTAGTATCTACATATATTAGGAGAAATCTATTGATAATTTATTTATATTAAATCCCTTAGTTACCAGGACTCTAAGCATTTGAATATTGAGATAAAATAAAAAAAAAAAAAAATTATAAATAAGTAATTAACGGTGACATCAACGTTGTGTTATATTTCAATTACATCTACGTTTTTGAAACAAAAAATTAGTACATGATATTCTAGAGTATTTAGAGATAAGAAAAACCAATGTGTGAAATAAATTTGTTATAGCATGTTATCTCAGTTATACTTTGAAAATCACAGATTAAAAAAAAAAATTTCTTAAAAAACTTATTTTTTGCCGCACAATAACTAATAATTACCACAATTTGCCATGTGTTGTCTTATATTTATTTGAGCTATATGATGCTTCAATCGAGTTTTAATTGATTGCTCGTCCCCTTAAATCCCCGTTCAGATTTTATGTATGTTTTAACTTGGTTGCTATGGTACTAAATTTTGCATAGCAACAACTCATTTTTACATTAACGTTGTTTTAACAGTATTTTACTTGCGCTAAATACACAATATTGGGGGTATGTATTAAAATGAGATTCAGAATTCTTATGAGGTTAACTTTTTTTGGTTACTATGGATACCTTACTTTGCATAACATAGCAACAACATATTTTCGGTAGTTGTTAGTAATTTAATTACTAACACTGACAGTAATTTAATTACTTTTAATTTTAATTACTAACACTTGTAGTAACTTAATTACTAACAAGTATTAGTAGTCCAGGCGGCATATATATTATAACATTTTACTTTTAAATACAAAATACTTGTTACAATAATTATTTAGATATGGTTTTGTTAAACTTAGACATTCATAATTTTCTCCAAAAAAACAATCTTAGTATTTCAAAACAAAATATTACTGAAGATATATTAAAATTTATTCAGCCAAAATTTGCTGATTTTAAAGACGTTGATTTTAGACATGCTGTTCAACGATTTGTTTACTTGTATAAAAAAAAGTGGAAATCTGCAAACTATGCTGTGAAAAATTTTGAAAAGAAGTTTGTGAACTGGCTTAATGAATATTTAATTGTCAGAAAAAAAGACAATAAACCAACTGCAAGTAGACGTGGTCGAAAACCAGTTGCATTTGATAATAGTTGTAATAAAACTAAAAAACGGCGTGTATCTTGTTTAATTGAATCTCATTCATCCAATGAATTATTTTTTGCTGCTAATAAAAAATTTAGAGATGAATCTGTTGTTATTGCTGCCAAGAATGTTTTAAATATATCAAATACAGATAAAGCAACTAAATATTCAGCAGACGAAGCACTGGCTTTAATAATTGATGCAAGTCTGACAAAAGCTTCCTATCAATTGATTAGAAGCGGAGCCTTGGAGAAAGAATATAACATCTACCCCGCTTACAATGATGTCAGAGATGCAAAATTGAAATGTTATTCTGCAAACATAACAGTAGAGGACTATTCAGCTTCAGTTCCTTTAAAAGATTTAATGACTCATACTTTGCAAAGAATCTGTGCAGTTCAGGAACCTGCGCTAAAGCACTTGATATTGAACGACAAAGCAATAAAAACAATGACACTAACGTGTAAGGCTGGTTTTGATGGTGCTACTGGCCAAAGCATTTATAAACAAGTTTTATCAGAACCCGACATTAACAGAGATTTAAAGCGTGAAGAATCATTATTTATTACTTGTCTTGTCCCATTGGATTTGACTGGATTTAACAACAGCAACGAAAAGGTGCCTATTTGGAGAAATCAAAAGTCGTCCTCCACAGCCTATTGTAGACCCATAAGATTTGCATACAAAATGGAATCCAAGGAATCTGTGATTGAAGAAGATTAGTACATTAAAAGTGAGATAGAAAGCTTGGGTATGGTTTTATTAGAGGTTTGCGGATCTTCTATTGAAGTGAATTGTATTATTGAACTTACAATGATTGATGGGAAGGTTCAAACAATATTATCTGAAAAAAATAACTCATACCAATGCTGTTCAGTGTGTGGTGTCTCTCCAAAAAATATGAATAGTCTTGATATCCTTAATATAGATTATACTAACAGAGAGTTCAAATATGGTCTTTCCAGTCTTCATGCATGGATTCGATTTTTTGAGATGTTATTGCACATTGCATATAAAAAAGAAACAAGAAAGTGGCAAGCAAGATCTAAAGAACACAAAGAAAAGGCATCTGTAGCTAAACAAAAGATTCAGACTGATTTTATGAACAAAATGGGACTTGTTGTTGATTTCCCTAAAAGTGGTGGTTCTGGAACAAGTAATGATGGCAATACCTCAAGGCGTGCTTTTGCAGCATATGAACAAACAGCTGAAATTCTGGGTATTGACCAAAACCTTATATTCAGATTTTACATTATCTTGGTAACGCTCTCTTCAGGATATGAAATAGACTGCTTAAAGTTCAAGGATTATTGTTTTGACACTTTTAGACTATATGTGTCCCTTTATCCATGGTATTACATGGCTCAATCAGTTCACAAAGTATTGATACATGGACATGACATAATTAAAAGCCTTACATTACCCATCGGACTTATGTCAGAGGAAGCTCAAGAGGCTAGAAATAAAGACTTTAAATCTTATCGCGAAAATTTCAGCCGAAAAACATCCAGAAAAGCAACAAATACTGATCTTATAAATAGACTCCTAGTTTCCAGTGATCCTGTTATTTCATCATTGCGTAAATCAACATCACACCAAACAAATCATAAAGCATTTCCTTCAGATGTTTTACAATTACTTAAACAATCTTCAAACGATATTATTGTTTTATAATTTTTTGATGTAATTTAAAATTGATAACGTTTTCTTGCACTATTTTTTGCTTTTATTATTCCTAAAACATTATTTACCTAAATACTCAATTTTTATTCAATATAGGTGGGTCAAAAATCCGATAAGATATTCAAATATCAATTTACCACTTTGTAACTAAGGAAAGTATCCGGTAACTAAGCAATATAAGTATCCATAACAACTAAATTTAAAAAATTATTGCTTTTGTAAGAAGTGTGACCTCATATTGGTACTCATGCCAAATTTAGTGAATATAGCACTTATAAAATATCTGCAGATAACAAAAGTAGGTTGTTGCTAAGCAAAATAAAGGTATCCATAGCAACGAAATAAAAAAATATTACCTTCATAAAAAGCGCAGACATCATATTAGTACTCATACTAATTTTAGTGAATATAGCTCTAATATTAAATTAGTTATGAATTTTGTCCAGTAAAAGTGCATTCTGGCCCACTGTGCGCCGCAGAGTGCACAAAATTTGTTTTCGTTTGTTGTTTTTCTATGAACTGCTTGTTTAAATTGCATCTTCTTCATCCAATCCTTTAAATGCCTGGTGCTAATTGTTCTATTTATGGATGCAGTACTTCTAGGCGGCATAAGGGAGTTTCAATATTTAAAATTCCTGCATCTAACGATAGTTTTAATACTTCTTGGAGGAAAAATCTAATTATTCTTAAAGATCGTATTCAAGATATAAATTTGAAGGCTCAAATAGAGAGTAAGAGTCTGTTTATTTGTGAAAAACATTATCTTCCAGAAATGATACTTCATAACGATAACAGTCACTAAAACCTGGATCATTATCGACTATTTGTTTTCCAAAAAAAAGTTTTATATCATCAATACCTATACAAAGGGAATCTGTATCTTCAATCGTTGTTAAAAGAGATGCTTCTGTGATTTCAAATAGTATTATTACTTTTAAATCTATATATAAATCATACGAAGAGTTCCTAAATCGTATTAGCAAGTTAAATATTTGTGACTGGACAGTGAGTGTGAGTCCTGTTGTGGCAGAATTTAAACTTTATGACACAATCCACTTATGTCTTCGATATGAAATATATGTTGATGATAGTCTTGCTTTTACCATTCGTGTATATTCTTGGTTCATTCCAGATGATCATTTAATATATAGAAAATATAAAAAGTCAATGTAACATATTTCAGCTTCAAATCTTATTTCAGTTGTTACTTCATTTAGCCTGTGTTCTGGAATAACTGATATATTCGCATTAAAGTCAAATCTGAATATAGTAAACATTGTATTTCAAAAAAGTTTGATTTATTTTCATCTACGAAAGAGTTTCCCTTAAATCAGACAGTATTTTCGATCTCAGTCATGTATTATGCTGATTTAGTTAGTGTTATGCTGTTCTCATTGCAAAAGCATTGAAAAAAAGAAATAAGATTTGAAAAAATGTTGCCAATGCTTGTATCTCTGCTAAATTAAATGCACCAATTGCCAATGCTTGTATCTCTGCTAAATTAAATGCACCAATTAAATTTATAACTCCCGATCGTCTGAAGCTTACATTACAGAGTGTTCGTCTGGAAAATAAAGAATTAAAAACTGAACTAGCTTTGATGAAGCAGAAGATTGAAAATTCATCGCTAGCTATAAGTAAAAGTATTGAAAGTGATTTAGTTTAAAAAATGGCTGGAGCTGATAAAAGCAAGATTTCTCCATTTATGAGCCTGTTTTGGAAGAGCAGCATAAATATTTTAAAAGCTCAAAGCAAGGGATTCGCTATCATCCAGCAATAATACGTTACTGTTTGGGATTAGCTGCAAAATCACCAGCTGCTTATGAAGCAGTACAATTAAATAATAAAAATAGTTCTGGTTTCTTAGTTTTACCAAGTGGTAGGCGATTGCGTGACTATAAAAATTATGTGAAGCCAAAGTTAGGATTTAATAAAATATAATCAAAGAATAAAAGGATAAAGTCGAACATTTTTCAGCTCCAGAAAAGTTTATTGTCCTAGTTCTTGATGAAATGAAAATTCAAGAAAATCTTGTTTGGGACAAACATTCTGGAGAATTATTTGGTTATGCTGATTTGGGCGATCCTATTGTTAATTTTGAAACATTTCAACAGGCAGACAAACTTACTTCTCATGAATTAGTTTTCTTAATAAGAAGCATTGTAAAACCTTTAAAATAAAATTTTGCAAACTTTGCTACTATAAATATTACATCAGTGCAATTATTTTCTTTATTTAGGAAAGCTGTTGGCATTTTAGAAATCTCAGTTGGTTTAAAAGTAGTAGCAATTACTTGTGATGGGGCATAATCGAATAGAAATTTTTTTTATATGCATTTTAATATGACTGAGAAAAAAACAAACAATGGACATGTTGATGTGACTTAGCGCACTGATAATTTATTTGCTGATGATGACAATAAAAGGTTTATATATTTTATTTGTGGTGTCCCTCATTTAATTAAAACAGTAAGGAACAGCCTTTCTCATTCTGGAGCTGGTAAAAGCAATCGTCATATGTGGAATCAGGGTCAACCTGTTTTATGGTCTCATATAACTGATTTGTTTTATGAAGATTTAAAATGTCAATTGCATGCATGTCCAAAGCTAACCGTGGAGCACATCAAAATAACTCCATTTTCAGCTATGAATGTTCGTTTAGCTGCACAAGTTTTAAGTAATTCATGTATTGCTGCATTAGAAATCTATGCATCATCTGATACTGCTGGAACTGCACAGTTTTGTAAATATTTTAATGATTTTTTTTGATTGCTTAAATGTTCGTAATACAAATGATTATATATTAAAACGCAACTCATTTTTGAAACTATTTTCTGATATTAATGATGTTCGATTTACATGGCTAAAAGAAAACTTTTAAAATACCTTTCTGATTGGCTTTTTTCTATTGAATCAAGACCCAAAAATTTTTCAAAAAGTGATAGAAGTAATATGTTTATTACTTAGCAAACCCATGATGGTATAAAGATTACAGTTAATTATGTTATTGAACTTGTCAAATTTTTAATTAATAACAATAAGTAAGTTATGTATTAACTGAAAGGTTTTGTCAAGATCCTTTAGAAAATTACTTTGGACAACAACGGTCAATTGGTAGAAGAAAAGATAATCCTTAATTGTTTGATTTTGGATTCAATAATAATACTATTCGAAATCAACATATATTTCACCCAATTGCAGGTAACTGTCTGAATCTTAATGAATCAAACAAAATATCAACGGAGGAGAGTATGACACGTATACAACGCAGAAAATGGACTTACTCTGAAAAATCTGTTGATAAAAAAAGGTGACTTTTCAAGTCATTTAATAAAAAAAAACTCTCTTGTCTCCTTTTACTGCTGAAAACAAATGAGTTTGCATAATAACGGCTATTTTCATAGCTACAAATCTTTTTAAAAACATTGAATGGCATAAAATATTGATCAGTTAATTGAGAAATTTGTTGTTAAAATAATAAATAAAAAAGTTCATTATGCAGACTTGTTTTTTTGTTTGTTTTACTTTTGTTAGAATGTAAACAAGCACCAATGATGCTTTTTATAGAACCTTTAAGGATATTATTTAAATATTAGGATTTTTATAGAACCTCTGATAACAATGAAATTGAATTTGGGACCTAGCGCGTAATCAGTGGTGATACTGGGTAACTTTCTTAAAGCTCATCTATTTTTCATAGTTACCACTGGATATATAAAAAATGTATTTTTCCCAAAAACTGTCATTAGGACACCATAATTTTAAAAAACATTTGATTACCTAATGCACCTAATGTATTAGATTATTAGTTCGTCAAATTTGGTTTAGGGACCTCTAAAATTCGAAAAAGCTCTCTAAATTTGCTGTCCCTTCCTCTTATTGGGTGCATGGGGGAGCCTTTATATGTGCAGTGGTAAGATCGCTTGCATTAGAAGCAATAGATCAGTGGTTTAATGTCTGCTCTTAGCATATTTACATTAACTATAAAGTAAGAAATCTTAACAAAAACCTTTAATTGATACCTATTCACTTGGGTGTATGGTGTCATAATTTGTCATAATGTCAAATAGCTAATACAAGAGAGGACTAGAATTTTTTTTCATATATAAAATATTTTTTAATATAAATTCTAAATTTTTTGAATGTTTTTTTTCTGGTTTTGATATTTTTAGCCATAATTTCATTTAAAGTTTTAATTTTCATGAGTTTGAGTATGGTAACATTATATATATATATATATATATATATATATATATATATATATATATATATATATATATATATATATATATATATAAATATATATATATATATATAATGTATATATACAGTATCGGACAAAACGAGTGCAACCAAATAATGCTAATTTAGTTTCTTTATATAAAAGTGCAGCATTTTTTTCAATTTAGAGAAATAACTATGTAACTGTTTAGAGACAAAGTTCTTCAAGTTTTATTCATCACAAAGTTCATTATTTGTACACGAAAATTAATAAATTAATCAAAAGTATTAAAAAAAGTTGATTTCCTTCTGGACAAAACAAGTGCAACTCGACAAAATGTTGACTAAGCTGTATTTCGCTATCAATATTTCGTGGCGAATCCTTTGTTGTTGATCACAGCCTTGCATCTTCGAGGTATAGATTTGATCAGGTGATCAATGAAACTTTGTGGAATCGCTGCCCAGGCCTTTTGGATTTGTTCAAACAGTTGATCCTTATTACGAACACCTTCACGATTGATTCTGCGGTTGACGATCTCCCACAGGTTCTCGATAAGGTTGAGATCCGGAGATTGAGGTGGCCAATCGATCACCGATAGGTGGTTGTCTTGAAACCACTGCTTGACTACTTTTGCAGTGTGTTTCGGATCGTTGTCTTACTGAAAAACCCATTTTATTGGCATATTCCATTCAGCATGAGGTAACATAACATCTTTCAGAATATTTTTATACATGAAACGGTCCATTATTCCATCGTTTCGATGTATTGGACCTAGATTGTTAGCAGAAAAACACCCGCAGACCATTACATTGCCTCCACCATGCTTCAAGGTCTTATGGCAGTAACGTAAATCGAGGCGTTTTCCGGCCGATCGACGTACACGGCAAATGCCATCGCTTCCAATGATGCTAAACTTCAATTCATCACTGAACAGGACAGTTCGCCATTTCTGCACATTCCAGTCAGTATGAGATGTAGCAAACAGGAGTCTTTTCATCTGGTTTTTTAGTGAAATCAGCGGTTTCTTTGCAGGGCGTCGAGAAAACAATCCGGCTTCAACAGCATGTCGTCTGATTGTTCGGTCCGATACAGGCAACTCTAATTGCTTTTGTATCTCGACTGATGATATCCAGGGATCCTTCTTGACGGATCTGAATATCATAGAATCCTTTCTAGAAGTGGTGGAACGCGGTCTTCCACCTTTGTTATCTGCTGCCAACTTCCCCGTAGAACGATATTTGGAACAAAGTCTTGATACGGTCCATTTTTTCACGCGATATTTATCACAATTATTTTTTTGTGACATTCCACTTACGTAATCGCCAATAATTTTCTTTCTTAGTTTCAATCTAAGACTGTCGGGACTGTCATTTTTGCACTTGAAGTCATAAAAATAATAAAAATAAATAATCACGCTTCTCAAGGCTTACCGTGTTACATTTATCTTGTGATGATACAATAATGCTCTGTGGAACACAACGTCTTGGTTAGATGTGGACTGTATTGATGTAATGAAACACTTGTTGTATTTCACTTCTTGTATTGATGTTCTTCGATAAAACACTTTGATAAAACTCACTTCGATAAACTGTCTTAATAATACTGACTGATTGACTTCCATATACTGACTGAATTACATGTCGATTTACATGTCTCTTATATAGTAAAATGAACCTGTGTGAACCTGTTCTGGAAGATTCTAGATGCTTCTTTTCGATGCTTCTGGAAGCTTCTGGATGCGTCTGAATGCTTCTGAATGTTTCTGGTTACTTCTGGATGCTAATGGAAGCTTCCAGATGCTTCTTCTGGAAACTTCTGGATACTTCCTTTAATTATTAAAAAACTTCCGTGACGTTGACACGGACCAGACTTAAGAAAATGAAACAAACCAAAAAAGTTGCATTTGTTTTGTCCGCTGCAAAATGGCACTTGTCAACGAAATTCTGCCTGTGTGCTGTCACCTGTCAGCTGATTGCTCATGTCATGGCATGCTATGACTCCAGACTCCTGAACTGTTTTCTGTGGTAGTATAGTTCGTGTTGTTTTTAAGACATTTAAAATTAGGAACACTTTTTAGCATTGTTCGATGTTGGTTGCAAATGTTTTGTCCAATACTGTATATATATATAATACATATAATTTATAGTAGGGTGACCTGACCGAGGTAGGAGCTCCTTAACATTGGATGGCAATCAACCTAGTAGCAGTATCACAATAAAAATACTCAGTTCTGACCTTAATGAAACAACGCTCTCTCTACAAGTCAGTCAGAGCAGAAAGTTAACCTGAAAATAATTGTTTATCATAAATTTAAAACTATTGTGCGCGTATTTTAATTTTGTACTACATTTTGATAAGGAGTTGAAGTCTTAAGGGCCTTACCTATGACTTATTGACACAAACAAATCGAAACATTTTTTCAAATTAATATTTTTAATGACAAATAAATAACCGAGTTACTATGTCGAGTATGTTTTTGTGAAATTTGTGGCTATGAAAATAGCCACTTTTGAATGTGATGTTACATTAAACTATTTATTCGAATCCAATTGATGTTTTTTTCGCTTTTGAACGGAGTGATTTGTGGATACTTAGTTCTTCTTTGCATATGAAAAAGATCTCACTCTAACATAAAGTGTAACCAGATGATAAAATAAGTTTAAAGACAGTTCTTTGGATACTTGATTTGTGCAAAAACAAGTTCAAATTGCTTGCCATAACAGCATTGTTTTTTAAAATTTTGGTTACAATCAGTTCTGAATCAATTTTTTTTGCAAAACCATTACTATGTTGGCGAAAGAGAAGCTCAACTTTTGTAAAGATTTCTAAAACTGGAGGAGACACTTTCCACAAACCACCTCGATTTTTTAGCTTTTTTAGATTTACAAATTTTTGGTAAGACTTAGTGGATATTTCAGGATTTTTAAAAAAATGTTGTATTTTACCAGCATTAAGAAGTGAAAGGCAGTCTGTGCTTAACTTTTGCTGCCATACCCGCGATCTGCGAACTCTGCAATAAAATGTGTTGAATACGTAACCACTTAGATACAAGATAATTTCTTTATCTCTATATGAAAGTTTAACTAACAATAAATCATTTAAATTTACAAAAGAATTATTGTAAAATGAGTTTGTAAGAAATGCTAAAACATGATTGCATAGTTCATAGCCAAGAAGTCTAGTTGATTTTTTAGTCAGACTGTTAATGAAAATTCTTCTATCACAATTAATATCTTTGTAAAATTGAGGATAAATATTTTCTGCACCGCCATTATCTTTAAAACTAGCTATTGTTGCCTCTAAATGGAGATAGGGTTTGTTCTGAATTTTTTAATAGCATTGCATGATTAATTCTTAACTCGTTTCTATACAAATCAAGATAGCATTTGTCGTCAATCAAGGTAGTAATGCTTTTATCGAGCAGACTTTTAAATTTGCTGAGAAGAAAAGGTGGTCGAGGATTTTGTAATGCTAAATCCAAAGAAATTATTTTATGTTTTGAATTTTTATACCTTGTAAGGTTTCTTAGAGATATGCACTTTTTAGAGCAAATTGTGCAAAAAAATGTGCTTTCAACAGGTTCACTAGACAACTCCAACATCAAGGCGTCTAAATCTTTATTAAAATTTTCGTCTGCAAAAAGAAAATCATTCTCCAAAGAAAAAATAATATTTCAATATCAAATTCACCATTGAACTCTTTTTCCGTTTCCCTACTTTGTGCACTGGCCGTTCGACAATTTTCAAGTGTTTTTAACGAATATTAGTAAAAATATCATAATACGGCCCGAGTGACCAGGCTATCTATTTCTTGTAACTATGTAAACTTGATGTCTAACTTGCGAGATTTTATTAGACGAAAAATGAAGCCATTTTTTTAATCTATAAATATAGCCATTTGTAAAAAGAGTTAAAGCTGAAGCCGATGTGTGGAATAAAAGTTAAATATGCAAGTTTAGAGCATCAAAACTTCCCAATAAGTTTAAGATATATCAAAAAAAACGCTTTAATAATTATAAAATACTTATAAAAGTTTTTTTATAAACCTTGGTTTATTAAAAAGTATTATAATACATAAAAATGCTTCTAAAGGATCTGTCGTTTTTTATTCAAAACTTTTGGAAACATAAATCATTATTTTACGAGTATTCTAATTTCCTCCTAACGCTTTTACTTAAATAGTATTTATATTTAAAACATATTTACTTCATTTAACATGGCCGACGACATGGGTTTCAAAGTGGGGGCGGCACAATCGTAAATTTCTAAAAAATGTCCTTTATATCTAAAATTTTCTTTTAAAAAATAAAAGTCCTTTAAAAAAAACCCCTAGCTCCCTTGGTGTCGTTGGCCCTGTTTAAGGAAAGAAAAGTAAGATATTAATTGTTTACAAATTTAAACCGCCATTTGTAAACAGAGCACAAGCGGCTTCACTTTTCGGACATCTAGTTTATATAATTGTTACATCATTGTATAATTTTTAAATTATATTAACTAATATGTCGTTGATGGTAACAGAACATAAAAGTCGATTGATCATTTTAAAATCTAAAAATGACCAACTTATTTTTTGATGTTTTAGATGTATCAGATATATTCAGATGTCACTTTCAAGCAGAAGCAAACTGTCCATTTCAACTCCCGACCCCCACTTCCTTCTATCCTCGAAAGGGGAGGCAAAAGGGACAGTTTGGTGCAACCCCCCCCCTCCACACACACTTTTTATCTAAAGGATCTCTTTTTTTTTTAAGAAAATTCTTGATATAAAAGACTTTTTTTAAAAATTGACGATTGTGCCCTCCACTTCGACACCCGTGTCGTTGGCCCGGCTAATAATATAAAATTTTTTCAAAAACCCCAGAATGCGTGAAGGCTCTCAAGGCCCTTGCTTTCAAGGATGGTACAAACTTTAAAACTATGTATATTTATCAGTTAGTTATTAATATTATTTTTAAACATAAGTATGATTAGTAATAATATTATTAAATCCAACGTGCACACAATTCACGTTGGATGGCCAAAGCTATATAATGTCAAAAATATACTTATTTTAGGATCAATTTGTTATTACTGCAAAGGAAAAAAAAAAAAAACAGACATAAGTCTTTTTGTGGCATTTATATATGGACAGTTTTAGAATGAAGCTTGTTAGTTGAACAAGCACGATTCAATGATGCACAAGGTTCGTCAAATGAAGATCATCAACAACTACGTAGAATGAGACACAGCACTTATATCATCCTACAATTCAGCTTAAGAATAGTTTTTCATTCAATTGATCTTCACTAAAAGGATTTTCCTGTAGCATCAAAGTCTGCCCTAATTAAGATGATTGTTGATAAGAGATAACACTGTCCAACAGTGATTTTGTATCGGAACCAAAATTAGTTTTTTCTTATGCATTTCCATCTGCTGAATTCGAAAATGACATTAAAAATGACATATTAGCTCTAGTTTAAGAAATAAAAGCAAAAGTTTCTCTCAAGGCAAGGGTTGAATTAAGTGATCGCGAAATGAAAAATCCGAAAAAATATCTGGTCTTCAAAATTTTAGTTTATGCAAAACCGTGCACTTTGTTTTCAAGGGGTGAATCAACTTAAATTTGTTAGCGAAAATGTTATAAAGTATAAAATAACAAACTTACGACTACAAAAGTAATAACACTCTAGTAACTAACTTCATATAAAAGTAATAACACTATATAAGTGTAATACTTTTACAACGCACTTATAACTTTTATAATTCATTCTTAGTTCAAACAACATAAGTAATCCCAAATTTTATTTGAAGTAGAAAAGCATCAAGAAAAATAGAGTGGATATTTAAATAATATTTA
>NC_088932.1:45687500-45722500 GCF_038396675.1 Hydra vulgaris
TAGCAGTGAATTAATTATAACTGAAAATCGAAAAAGATTAAGCTGTACAAGACCATCCATTCCAAAAAAAGCACGGATCAAAAATCAAAATGATGAGTCATTGTCACAATTGTCACAATCATTAGTAGAGTGTGACAAGATGATAAAAAAGTCAATGGAAGATGTCGAGGAAGATGAAACAACCCTATTTTGTCGAAGCCTTATTCCAATGATGAAAGAACTCCCAATAAAAGAAAACAGACGGGCCATGATAAAGATAAGAACGCTTCTTTTCAACATGAAGTATGGCGAGCATGAAGAAATTTAGAGTAAATTATAATATAAGTTATATAAATATACATATATATATATATATATATATATATATATATATATATACATGTATGTATATATATACACACTTACGATAAAGTGTTTAGGTATATATTATTATATATATATAGGTTTATATTAGGTATATATTATTATTATTATATATATATATAATAAATATATACATAAATATATATTATATATATATATATATTTATATATATATATGTATATATATATATGTATATATATATATATATATATATATATATATATATATATATATATATATATATATATACACTTACAATAAAGTGTTTAGGTAAATATTATTATATATATATATAGGTTTATATTAGGTATATATTATTATTATATATATATATATATATATATATATATATATATATATATATATATATATATATATATATATATATATATAATAAATATATACATAAATGTATAAATATATTATATATATATATATATATATATATATATATATATATTTATATATATATATATATATATATATATATATATATATATATATATATATATATATATATATGTATATTATATTATAACTTACTCTAAAAATCTTTTTATCATATCAGTTGTTAACATTACTAACTTTGTCTTAATAAAATATCAGAATATAAAGTGTCGTAATGTTTTGACAAATAGTTGATAGCAACTACCCTTAAACTACATGGTTTACTATGGAGACTTTTTACCTTAAATTTATTTTTTTAAATCTACTTATGTATTTTATATTTGCTAATGCCTTATTTTTATCTGTGTTACAGATACAAATAAAATAAATTATACGTAATAACATTCAAATGAATTTCTAAATGTTTATCAAGAGTATTAACATATATATTTAAATCCAGAAACTTTATGGAAATTATAGAAATTTACAGAAATTCTAGAACGCTTTAGAACTTTTTAAAAAAATAAGAATTGACGTGTTAACAATTTTTTAAAGCGATTTCTTTATGATTTTCTATTTACTAAGTCTAATTGCCATTCGAGTTCACCTTCTGGTGAATTGAAGTATTCTTTAAAGTCATCTCTAACTTGCTTTGCATCTTTTGAGTAGTTGTTAGAACCTGATGACAGTGGTTGCAGAGCAGCAGAACATGAATTATCTTGCCTCCAATCACCTGGTCTAAACCCAGCAGGACCGTCGATATCAGTGTAATTTTTGGGGCAGTAGAGATAATTGTTTGCTGACCTTTTTTTCATTAGAAAGTTGTGTAAGGCTACAATCGCTTGTGTAATTAAAATAACTTTTTCGAGATTAGCAATAATTGGTCTGCGAAAAATTCGAAAACGTGATGTAGCAATACCAAATGTATTTTCTATAACCCTTCTGGCTCTTGAAAGTCTGTAATTAAATATTTTTTGTTTTAAAAGAATGTTTTGATTGGGATATGGTTTCATCATGTGCCTTTTTAAACCAAAAGCATCGTCAGCAACTAAAACGTACGGTAGTATTTTATCTGAGTTACCAATTTTTTCTGGATCAGGAATACTCAATTTATTATTTTCAATTGCATAACCAAGACTGCAGTTATTAAAAACACTACCATCACTCTGCCTTCCAGAGTCACCAATGTCTACCATAGTAAATTCGTATTTAGCATTACAAACAGCTAGAAGAACTATGCTATGCGTTTTCTTATAGTTAAAATACTCTGATCCGCTATTATGAGGAGCTTGCATAACAATGTGCTTGCCATCTATTGCACCTATAGCATGCGGAAAATTCCACATATTTTCAAATTCTTTTGCAATTGTTTTCCATTCTTGTTTTTCTGATGGAACGTGTAGATAGTTTCTCTCTTTCAATGAACTCCAAATAGCAGCACACGTTTCACTAATAATCCTACTGATAGTAGAAGCGCTGATTCTGTAACTTGCAGCAATAGTACACTGAGCATCACCTGTTACAAGGAATCTAAGTGTTACGGCCAACCTTTCACTAGGACTAACAGGGTCTCTCATGGTAGTTCTCTGTTTTACAATGACAGGTGCTACGAACGAAAGCAACTCTTCGTAAGTTGTTGGAGACATACGAAAATACTTAAAAAAATATTCCTGGTCGTGTAAACGTAAATCCTGTACTAACAAATGAAACTCTCCTTTCTGTAGGCGTTCGGCATAAACTTTTCTTACCCAAAATCGTTTTTTATTCTTTTCTTTTTCTCTTTTCATTTGCATCATATTTAAAATAATTAATTTTCTTCGAACTAACAACAATCTTCTTTTCATCAACATGTTTTCCAAAAAGCGCGCTAAAAGTTACGCTAAATTTACGTGGAAATTAAAATTCTGGTTCAGCGAAAAATTAGACACGAATTAATTTGCTTCGCGCGAATTAATTCGCTCCGTGGAAAGCCGCCTTAACAGTATGAAGATTTCAACATTAAAACTTTTAAGATAAAAAATTGTCTAAAATAAACCTGTTTACTTTTACTGCAAAAATCTTTTTCGGTTATTGCTCCATTCAAACTAATTATTCTTTTTTATAATAACCATTTATTACTAACCTTTTTGAATCATTTTTATTCGCGATTTAAAAAAATGCTTATCAATGTTTTAAAGCTTGTTTACCGATACAAAAAACAGTGTGTTTATTAAACATACTAAAAAAACCATATTTAAAAAAAAGAAATTTTAATGTACGGATGTTAAGTTCCTTATAACTATGAGTATCAACTTTCAATTATGTAAATAAGAAAAAATAACACAACTTACTCTTTTTTTTTGACGTAAGGCAAATCATCAGAATCTATCAATTGGTTAAAACTAAATAAGAAATAGTAGAGGAAGAATATTAGAAAAAATGAAATAACAAATAGTGAAAAAAGTAAATAATAGCAACAGTAAAGAAATAAGTTTTACAAAAAAGAAATTTAAAAAGTAAAAAATGATTTTTTTCTTAACAATAAAAACAAGTAAAAACTGGAGGTCTAAAACTCAATAAAAAATATTTCAATAGTTAATTAATGAAGTTTTATATAAATTCACCAATTACAGCTTATAAAAGTATAATTAAATTCTAAATTCAATTATTTATCTATCTTTTTTTTTTAAATCCTTAGAAAAATAAAAATTGAATACTTTACACTTTAGTATAAGTATAAAGGTGTAAATATATTCATGGTGTTTTTAACTTTGTACAACCATTTTGTAAGATAATAACACCATCTTTTATTTAAACTTATGAAAAAAGCTTTTATAATATACAGCGTTTTGTTTTTTAAGAAAATAAAAACGATAAAAATTTAAATATTAACAGGAATGTAATAATAGGAAATTTTCCTCTGCACTATTAGTCTATTAAATTTTTTTTTTCTCCTTATTCTTTCCATTTTTTGACTTGCTTGTTTTACTTATTTATTAACTTTAGCTTGATCAACTTTGCTTATATCTATATATCACACGGATTTAAGAGTAGTACTCTACGTCATCTTCTCAAATGGTTGTCTTATATCGAGAGAGAATTCACATGTGCCTTTTGGTAATTTTATGCAGTTTAAAATACTTCCTGTTAACCTCTGTCCAACTTGCTTCAAAGTAAGCAGAGATGAGTTTAATTAAACTCTTGCTAGTTAACAATTGTGGCTAGATAGCTCAATTGGTTAGAGTGTCAAACGAAAGGTTCATACCCGAACTGGTGTGCGATACGAGTTTAAATCCTGCCACCGCTAATTCAGCGCTCGAATAGTAGTTAGTACGAAAAAATGTTAATCAATCACGGACGCTACTTTGAATTAGTCTTAATGACTATTTGTGGCTGTTCTTATGCTTAGCCAATATCTTTGGATATAAGAGCATTGTATAGAAAAATATAGCATGAAAATTCAAATAAATAAAACATATAAATAAAAAATTGACAAAACATAGATGCCGTTGATAAACATGGTTCTTGCTGGAAGGTGAGCATTATTAATATACAACTAATTTAAAGAATTAAAATTTTTTATTTAATCATTTGCATATATCTAGTAATGTGAATTACAGAGGTATTAAACTTTTTGTTTTTAAAAAAGTTTTGAATATAATTTAACACTTTTAATAAGCATTTAGTTATTAGTTACAAAAGGACAACTCTATTTGTTAAAGGCTACTCTATATGTAAGCGGTCTAAGACAGTTTTATTTTTCGTTTTTAAAAAAACAGAAAAGAGAGTAAAAAAACATATCAATAAAGTATTAATAACAAATGATAATAAAAACTATTTATAACTATTATTTTTATATTTATAAAAATAGTAATTGTTATTATAAATAATACAAACGTTTACAAAAGTTATAACATTTATAATCAATGTTTTAGGGTGTCTTTTAAAATCTCTTTGAATAAGAGAGTCATCCTCGATGGCCAACACACTTTTTTATTTCCATCAACTTCTTGTATACCTTAAAGCTCTATCTTTGGTCCTGTATTATATTGCTTCTTATCTACACTAATAATCTTCTTGACAATTATACATCTAAAGCTTTATATGTTGACAACTCAACTTTATACTCTTGTCTTGACATAGTCTTCTCTTTATGATCGCTTAGAACAGGCAACCGACAATGAATCTGATCTTACTCTTGTAATAGTTTAGGTCTTACAGTGGCTTATGAAAAAATTCTATTTTGACTGGTTTTGCAGATGATGCTCTTTCTCTTCTAAACAAGGTTCAAAAACACATTGAAAACGTAGTTGGATTTGCTTTATCTGCAAAGCTTGAGCAACTCTCCCAACTTTTTCTGATTTTGTAAAAATAAGTTATTAAAAAAATATTTTAAAAATAAAGTTATTTGTTTGTAGTTATCTTAGTAACTCTTAAATATTGTACACAAACAACCCCGAACGGAACTTTCTAAATGAAGAGACAGAATGAGTAGGATATTTTCAATCTGATTGAAAGCCCCATTTGCATGTAGTAATCTTACTTAGCAAATAGTACATACTATATAGTAAGAAAAAAAATCCAATAGCCCAACAGCATCTAGAAGCATTGACCAAAGTATAGAATACTTTGAATATACTTGATAATACTTTGCACAAAGTTACCCAACTTTCTGAAATACAAATAGTTCTAATACACTTTCTTGATTACCAAAATTAATTTTTGCATTGCAAAGTAAAGTTTGATTGACTTACAAAAAAAAGTACAATAGGAGGATTTTTTACAAACAAAAGTACAGCAATTCAAGATCTACTAGAGGCAATAGAAAATTAAGAAGGTATGTTTCAGACAGCTTTGTTACTTTTAAAATTAACTGTTGACAAGTAAACAAAATATGATACTGGATACTGACCAGTAAACAAAAAGTTATCAAAAATCCTTTTTTGTTGCCCAGTGACACTTCAAAATGGAAAAGAGTCCGAGTTGCATTGTGCAAATAAAGAGAAGAAGTTAAAATTCCAAATTTTAAACATTTAACGTTTAATGATTCATGAATGTTATTAGTTGTGATATTGTGAAAAAAAGATAGCGAGTAACCGTGATGCAGTAGTATTGTTATACTTATGATAAAAAAAAGGCGGCATGAAATTCTTAATTAAATACTTCTCCGCAATGCTTTGTGACAACAATGTTAGATCTCCTTGGAGCATCTTAATAATCAGATGAAAAATAAAATGTTCTTACAGATAAGGATTCCACTTAATTCTGTATTGTTTGTGAAACAAGCCTTCCCAAATGAAAAATGTTAATAGAAAAAGACCTAGGGAAATAAAAGAAAGACATTATTCGTGGAAATAAGTTCACTGCTGAATTAGTTCTTTTGAATATCTTCCACATTTGAGATTCAAAATAAACATTTATAGGTTTCGAAAAAAACGAATAATGAAAAAAACAAACGTAGGAAGAATGAAAAAAGTAGACTAGCCGAGGATATTGGGTAACACAAATAATGGAAATACTGCAAAACAAGCACTTTAAATTCTTAAAATTTTCGCTAACATTATCGGCGTTAATAAAGAAATTGAAGAGAGATATGTCAATATAATAATCTTTTCCGAATATGATATTGACTCTGAAAGATTTTAGAATTAGTGCTTACTGCCTCAAAAGACACCATTAATTTAACACTTTCTCTCAATTATTTTTTATAAAAACCAGTAAATTATGTTTCGCATTTACAAATTACTAGAGCACAGAATATTATAAAGTATTCAAGTTCTAAGAAGGTTAAAATAAAGTTATCCGAAATGCCAGGTTAAAATATTCTTTCAAGTTTTTTAGGTTAAATTTTATAAAGATCCTTATTACCCATTTAATCATTCAAACCGGTATATATTTTATTTTTAGTACACTTCTAAGCATTTTATTATTAAGTTTTAATTTTTTTTAATAATATTTGTTGTTTATTTATTTATTTCAAAATTAATAATTAACGGCTTCATCCTTTGAGAGTTATTAAATATATTGGTGCATTAATTGACTGCAATCATTCATAAAAATCTCGAGCTAATGGTATGCTTTCAATAATTTGTCATAATGTCGATAAATGTACACTTAAGAGCCCAATTTAATGTCCAAGTGAATTAGTCCAAAAAACTACATCCTAAAATACCTTTTCTCCATCTTAAATAAATTTTTAAAAATTCTGAAAAATATTTTGTTCTAACTTTTATGCATTAAAATATTCTTTTAATTCTCTTTTCGTTATTACTACAATTATTATTAGTACTTTTTGTTTGTTTATTTTTTTCTTTTTATTATTATTATAACCTTCAAACTATGATTTCTACATTTTTATTTTTAAGGTATATATGTCTATGTACTTTAATTTATGTGTTAACGGTCCATGTGTTTTTCTATGTATGTGTTTGCTTATTATTACTTATAATATTAAAAAATGGTTTCACTCCTTTGGTTAGATTTCTGTATGAGTGATACCATCCTAATAAATTATTAACTTATTATTATAAATAGTTTATGCTTGTAACTACCATTATAATATTTATTATTATTATTATTATTATGATTTTCATAGTAATAATTGTAATAATTGCTTATTATTACTATTACAATAGTTTGTATTAATTTTGTTATCTTTAATTGTTATTATATATTATTGTTTTACAACTGTTATTATCTTTATTTTTATTATTATTAATAATATATTGCAAAAATGATTCGAGGAAAATAAACAGCTTGTTGTTGTTGTTGTTGTTGTAGTTGTTGTTTTATAAATAAATTTTATTATTATAAGTTTTAAATTTTTACAACACAATTTATTATTATAACTATTTTAAAAACTTAATATAAATTTGTATAGAATTTTAATCGTTATAAAATTTAAACCGCCATATATAAATTTGCACAAGTTACGTAACATTATTACTAAATATCAAACTAAGTATTAAACTGTTTTTAATATAAAATTACAGCCAAAAAAAAAAAAAAAAACAATTACAAAAAAGTAAAACGAATAAAAAAGAATGAAATATTTGTTCTTTTGCTCTTCATTAATTATTGAATAAATCTTTCATATATATTTTCAATTATGTAGTAAAGAATTTTATTTCTGAATGAGATGATATCAAATGTTAATTAGAAATAAATTTTTTTTACATAAATTGTTGAAATTTTAGCAGCGTACTAAGTAATTTTCATTTTTTTGAAAATGGGTATTAAACCATTGAAAACTAAAACGCAAGATTGCATAACTTTTTTACACTGGTAAGGAAACAATAAACTATTGGGTTTGAAATGCCCTTATTGTTCACTTGTTAATATTATTATTTAGTAACATATAAACTAAACAATAAATATTAATATAGTTGTTTGATTGTAAGTATTTTATTTTAATCATAAATAGACCCTTGACACTTTCCATATGTGTGCAAATCACTTCAACAGTTTTATGCAGACACAAAGTTTAGCAATTTAACAAAAGAATGCTTTTATCTGTAACCAAAGCTTATCAGCTCTGGTGAAGTTTTTACACGAAAGGTAGTAGTAAAAGAATTTTAAAATATCTGTTTTCTACACTCTACATCAAAGCTTATTAAACTATGGGTCGCGACCGCAAATGGGGTCAAATATTGGGGTTGCTAGGTCTTAATGTAAAGTATTTAAATGCATGAACTTCTAAAATTGTGTATGTTTTTGTATCCATTGGGCAAAATGGGAACACTTTGTTATAACCAATGTTAAGTCAGTAAAAAATAAGCAATCAATTTAGTGATTTCCAGTAATTGTATTTCTTTAAAATATAATAACGCTTGTTTACAAAAAAGTAACATTTTTTGCCATAGCCATTTTTAGTTTTGTAGCAGTTTAGTAAAGTGTAACTCTGCCCGCCAAAAGTATTTTGGAGTTAATGGTTCCAGTTTTCATTGTGTGAATTAATATAGTGTTGTCGCTTTTTTAGAGTAGTTCATTGTCTTAACTCTTTTTTTACAATTTTTAGTTTTCAGTTTTATATTTTTGTGTTTCTAAACAAATTATAGAACTAAATTTTTTCATATGTATGTATATTGTTGCCAAATCAGTAAAGGATCTCAAAATATTTAATATTTTTGTTTTATATTTATCTTGAGTGGCGAATATATATAGTCTATATAATATTTGAATTGTTTTTTTGATAATAATTTACAAGCTGACACATCGATTATTAATCAAGAGTTACCCGTTATTTACTTGTTTTATTATTATCAATGAAATTACAAAATGTTTTGGCCAAACCTTTTAAAGAAAATTCGCTTCAAGGATTATTGACGTATGGAAGCAAATACATTTGATGGCGGCTTAACAGGTTCCAAAAAACTCAACAAAAAAGGTATTTGTTAATAGTGTTTGTAATGTACTGGCATCAAATTTAGCTGGTTTTTATGAATTTGGCTAGTTCTTTAACTATGCTAACCAAATTTACTGGTAAATATAAATTATTAGTTCTTTCCAATAACACTGGAAATTCAAGAAGAAAACTTTTTAATTTAATATATAAAAACTGTTTTGTAAATTTCATTCTCTGAGAAAAAAGTTCTTAAAATTTATAAAAGAATTTGTTTAAATGGTTTTTGATTTCCAAATTATAAGGAAGAAAAAAAAAAAGCTCACCAGATGTTAGCATTTCAGTAAGAAATGGTTTTTTTATTATACTAAGTTGCTTGGCAAATTTATTCAAATTACCGAACCCAACAACTGTAAAATTTAAATTATTTCTAATTTGAATTTTACATTTTATATTTTCAAATAAAATATTTCAATGATAGCAACAAAATATAACAAAAATAAAGAAACAATAACTAATGGTTGATAATAAAAAAAAAAATTGTTTACAATTAAAACTAAAAAATTTTATCAAAATAACTTTAGGGATATTCCATAAATTACGTATGCAGGTATTGGAAGAGGGGTTACTCAAAAACATTCTCTTATCTTAAATGTGTCTATTGTTATCTATCTCTCCTAAAACTGGATTTCTATTTTTTCAACAAAAGCATTGAATTCCAGAAGTTTAAAAAATTAATATTTTGTTATGTAACAGAGAAATGTCGAAGTAACTAAAAGTTTTTTTATATTTAATGTTTTGAAAAGTTATATACTTTGTAAAAAATTATGCTTACTTACGTATGCATAGGGAATGGGGATTGTTTAAAGCATATAGGCGTACAAGGGAAAGAGGCTTCTAAACCAATGGTTCTACTTCGTGCGTATTTTATGAATGCCCCCTTAGCATGATTAATGAAAATCAAATAAATACGTAGTTTATTTTGATCATACTTCTAGTTACACCTTTTGATGAAAGGATAAATGAAAAACATTACTTAATACAAAATTAATACAAATTTCAATACTTAACAGTGATTTGTGAACCATTTTAGAAATTTGGATGTACAATTAAATTAGATTTGTCACATTTTTATATATTTTTAAACTAGTTTCTAATAAAACAAAACTGATAACTTTATTTAAAAAAAAAAACTCCATAAATAAATTATATATAATTAAAAAATTGTGACTATAATTTAAAAATATATAAAGCAAAAGAAAGGGATTGAGGGAAAATAATTATTCTTTCCCTCAATCCTCAATTTCCCACCATTATTTTGTTTTTAGTAAAGAATGAAATAAACTGAATAAAAATTAATAACATCTAGTGAAATTTTTCTAACGTATAAACATAAACCATAAAAAACTTTAAAAGCTGATTTAAAAATGATGAAAAAGGATAAATGAAAAACATCACTTAATACAAAATTAATACAATTTTCTATTCTTAACAGTGATTTGTGAACCATTTTAGAAATTTGGATGTACAATTAAATTAGATTTGACACATTTTTATATATTTTTAAACAAAATTAGATTTGACACATTTTTATATATTTTTGTATATTTTCAAACTAGTTTCTAATAAAACAAAACTGATAACTATAATTAAAAAAAACACTCTATAAATAAGTTTAAAAATGATTAAAAAATAGTGACTATAATTATTAAAAATATTTTATTTTTTCCCTCAACCAAAAATGTCCCAACATATTTTTGTTTTTAGTAAAGAATGAAATAAACTAAATAAAAATTAATAACATCTAGTGAAATTTTTCTAACGTATAAACATAAACCATAAAAAACTTTAAAAGCTAAGCCTGTAGTTGTTTATAATCAAAAAATTTTGCGTAAAGTGCAAAAAAACTGTGAAACAAATGCAATGTTATATGTTTTTCGTGCTTTTTTTTTTATTGACAAAATATCAGGAGCATTATATGTGGTACAAGTTTATTATGTAAGTCTTCTGATTGTGGTAGTAAAAAGTTCTTCAATTATAACGAATTTGTGTGTAGCCTCAAGGTTTGCATCTTGTTAAGGTTTAATTGATACAAAATAAAGCTTTTTTAATATTCCACTGTCTTTTTTATATACATATGTTGTGGAAGTGGTAGAGAATGTTTTCTTTGAAGATAAACTTTTTAATTTATCTAATAGGTCAAATTATTTTCGATTTATTATTTTTGATTGGTTTTCATTTGATACTTATTGTTACCCTTAAAAAAAATTTCATATTTATCCATTAGATTTTTACATTAGGTTATAGGATCTAAACAATATCAGTACATCTTTTTTTATAGATTCCTACTTTTTTATCCAGCTTATGTTATTTGGTTAAATTATCGGTATAATTTAAGACATCTGCAAAGATTATTTAAGTTCTTTTTCTCATAAAAAGTTTAGCTGTAAACAATTCCATACCTGTTGAGGAATATTAAGGGATTTTAAAAGACAAAGTTAAAGGTTGTTGCATTTTTTAAGTATTTTATCACGATCATCACACAAATTTTATACATTAGAGAGATTCTGTAGGATTAATTATATTCGGAGAAACTCTTTTAGACGTATTCTGTGTTGCTGTTGAAGTTGTTTTTAGAAAGAAAATCTTATAGTACTCTATAAAGAGTAAATTGTTGCCATAATTATGATTATTGAAAAAGCTATTTTGATAGAAATGATACTTTTTTTTATTGAACTTTGAAAAATAGACAACAACAGCGGTATTTCTTTTTAAACTCAAAAAAAAATCATATAACAGAGCACCTTAAAAGATTAAACAAAAAAAGTTCCTGCCGTCAGCGTTGTAACCTTCGTGCCTCAGGTGCATTATTTAATATTTTATTTTTTATTCTTTTTTTATCAACTCTGTTTCAATAATTAGTTTGCTCAGTTTCATTGTTGTTAGTGATGATTAGTTAAATCTTTTAAATTAATTCTTATATAGGTGATTGCAGCTGTAGATGATTGCAGTCTGCTTTTTCATTAATTTATTCATTAATTATCTAATATGTTCTTTTGGAAAGCATAGGATTAATTGAGACTTCTTCATATATATATATATATATATATATATATATATATATATATATATATATATATATATATATATATATATATATATATATATATATATATATATATATATATATATATATATATATATATATATATATATATATATATATATATATATATATATATATATATATATATATATATATATATATATATATATATATATATATATATATATATATATATATATATATATATATATATATATATATATATATATATATATATATATATATATATATATATATATATATATATATGAAATATTTGTATCATAAAGTCAACGCAATGGAAATTGATTTTCTATCACAAATTCAATTTTATTCTTATCACAAATTTACTTTTAGTAAGCTTTAGAAACTTTATCGTTAAGTGTGAAAAATAACATCCTGCATATGCCTTTCCTTTTCTGCTTCACAAATTACAGCTCTTTCGATTACCTCTGTTATAACCTTTTCCAAAGTTTCTGGGCTTATTTCTCTTATTTCTTGAAAGATGTTTTCCTTTAGCTCCATTAAAGATTGCGGCTTGTTGGCATAAACCTTTTCCTTTAGATATCCCCTCTAGAAAAAGTCTGGGCTAGTGAGATCAGGAGGATGAGATTGCCAATTGACATTACCAAATCGAGAAATAATTCTTCCATTAAAACGTTCCCGGAGTAATTGCATGCTTTCTCTTGCAGTATGAGCTGTTGCTCCATCCTGCTGGAACCACATTCCACATTGAAAGTTGTTGAATTTTCTTTAAGATTTTCACGTATCCTTTCTTTGTTTTCATCCGTACAAACAGCTTTAGGTCTTCCAGAACGTGGCAGATCACTTACAGCTTTTTTTTTTTTTTTTCTAAACATCTTTGCTTCCAACAAGGCTGCAAGCAGCCACTAATTAATGTTGGAAGTTACTGAAAGAGAAAAGATGAAGATTGTAGAACAAGATAACGATTGACGGACAACTTAAAAGATTGCAAATTATATGAATCAGGAAAGCAAGATAAAGGAAGCGAATTCCAAAGAGCTGATGTTCGAGGAAAAAAACTAGACGAATAAGCGTTTTTGGAGCACTTAGGAACAGTCAAAGAAAAAGGATGAAACTTAATTGAATGACGAGTAACACAAGAATGAATTTTAGTAGATGGCACAAGAGGCACTAGCTCTTTAGAGCAGTGCCCATTATAGTATTTGTAGAAAAGAGAAAGAGCTCCTTGATCTTCAAATCTTTTAACCATGCTCTTAATTGCATTCCTACTAGGAGCATTTCTCAGATTGAAGTGCCTTCAATAAGCTCTTTAGGTTTGAATTATTGAGTCTTAATTTTGATAGTAAAATTTTACAATTTGTGTACGTTGGACGGTACTGAATTTCTCCATAATTAATTTCTTGGATCTGAAAAAAATAAAAAATATTAAGAAAATAAAAAGTTTTAAGAAATAAAAAAGATATTAAAAAATAAAAAAGGTCAGTGACTTTTGGCCCACCCTGTATTTGCTGCCTTTATTTATTGCATTTGTATTTATATAACAATGTTATATAATGCTGAGTATTTATGCGTAATAAAAAAAAACAAACATTTAAAATCAACAATTAAAACCAAGAAAAAGAGCAAGAAAAAGATTTAGATAAGTTTAAAAATGTAAAAATAAGAAAACGATAATAGTCAACAAAAAACGTAGTTAATTGTTGACTATTATTAAAATAACTTGAGTTAACAAGGCATAACTCGATTAAAGTTTGTTGGTTCATTTTAAGTTAATTAACATGCAAATAATGCGTTGAACGGATATTATTACTTTGTACACACACAAACACAACCATAAACAAATAAGACTTGTTTTTTATTTTTTCAGTGTTTGTTTAGTGATTAATTTCCTTTCATTAAATTTATTTAATGCGATGACACTTTATTAAACATCTTCTTGTAAGCACAATAACATTAAATAAAATTAAAAAAACAGTAAAAATAATTATTAAAAACTAATTTTTAAGTTTAAAAAATGGCAAAAATAACAATTAAATTTAGATGAAAAAAGAAAAGAGAAGAAAAAGTAAACTTGAAAAGAGTAAAAGTACCACAAACCGGACAGTGAGCAAAAGTGGACACTTTTTTTTTTTTTAAACATCTTTGCTTCCAACAAGGCTGCAAGCAACCACTAATTAAAATTGAAAGTTACTGGAAGAGAAAAGATGAAGATCGTAGAGCAAGATAACGATTGACAGACGACTTAAAGGATTGCAAATTATTTGAATTAGGAAAGCAAGATGAAGGAAGCGAATTCCAAATAACTGATGTTCGAGGAAAAAAACTAGACGAAAAAGAGTTTTTAGAGCACTTAGGAAAAGTCACAGAAAAAGGGTGAGACTTAATTGAATAACTAGTAACACGAGAATGAATTTTAGTACATGGCACGATAGACGCTAGCTTTTTAGAGCAGTACCCATTAGAGGTGTTCAGAAAAAAAAAATTTTAGATTTTGAAAAACCAAACCGTCTAGATTTGAAGCATTGATGTTTAAACTTACTCATAAAAAATTTCAGCACCATTGAACCACTTTTTCCTTGCCTTCAAAGCACATGTTTCGGAAAAAAAAGACCCAAAAATGTCCAAAAACGGATTACTTTAAGTGTCTTTAGGGGAAGGCTGGCATAAATATTTATAATAAAAATTTTTTTCAGGGTTTAGATAAATATCTGTATTTTTGATTAAAAAAGTATGGTATTTTTCTTTCTTTTCAAGAAACAGTATAATTTACATTTTAAATTGGCTAAAAAACGTTTATTTCGTGGTGCGGCGTTGTTTTTATAACTTTTTTAACAATTAAATTCAAACTTTGTTATTTAGATTTATAATACAGTTTGCAAATGCATATATTCAAAATAAGAATAGAATTACTCATTTTATGTACGTTTATTATTTGTAATATTTTAATCAGAATAAAATAAAATACTTCTTAAGTTATGACTACAATTTTTCCATGCTTTATATAAGGTTACTTTCTATATATATATGTTTGTGTGCCACAAAATTTGAAATCAATTTTTGAAAGCTTTTTTCTCAACCAATTTTGCTCAAATTCTGCACACTTAATCATTTTCGATGACAATACAAGGAAATGGAAAAATTTGACCAAAAAAGTTAATTAAGTTAACAAAAATTTAATTTGTATTTCCCCATACATTTTATTTATTTGATATGAATTGCGTATTATGTCACAAAAATCATTGATTTGCAAATTATTTGCAGTTTCGAAGACATTAAAGCGCAGCGATTCAAAACCTATTGTTTTTTAAGTCTTAAGTTATTAAGTTAAAAAACAAAAATTTAAAACGCGCTACTTTTTCCATGCTTTATATAAGGTTACTTTCTATATATATATGTTTGTGTGCCACAAAATTTGAAATCAGTTTTTGAAAGCTTTTTTCTCAACCAATTTTGCTCAAATTTTGCACACTTAATCATTTTCGATGACAATACAAGGAAATGGAAAAGTTTGACCAAGAAAAGTTAATTAAGTTAACAAAAATTTAATTTGTTTTTTTATTTCCCCATAAGAACACTGAATTAATAAAAAAAAATTTAAAAACGTAACAGTAATTTTTCCTTCTACAAAAGATAACAAAAAAAGAATTTCTAGGCCCAATAGAATTCTGCTTGCATAAAGCATGGATTTGAAAAAAGAATTTTTTTTTGATTTACTAGTTTAATTTGTCTACAAAAACCACACTTTGCATTTTTTTTACTTATTTGCAAAATCTAGAAATTTTATTGTAAAAAATGTTCCTTATGTGCAGTATCAATGATATTCTGAAAAATCAAACATGTGCCAAAATACCTTACATCATTAGTAAATACGCGGTTTTCAAGTGGTTTTTAAAAACAAATCATTAACAATTAAGAAATAAAAAGGTTGTTTCAAATTTACTGAAAATGTTGATTTTGTAACATATCTGGTTTTTGCACATCACGATTCAGTTTTATTTATTAAATAAAAAAAAATATTTCAAGTATTTAAAAAGATTTGGTAGAAGTTTCTTATATAGTTTATCTGATTAATTTTTTTTTTTTTTTGTTCGTGTTTTTTTTCTTTGCTAAAGAGGAAAGACTATCAGATAATCTTTTTTTGGTAAGGCTGGTGGAAAAAAATCCTGAAAGCAGAGCGAACTCTGTCAACTGATATTAATCTGCTCTGTTTTTCCTCTTCGTTGTTGTAGCAATGGACATATTGCTGTATCATGCCGACGGTTCTTTCCAAATAGTCATTGACAACAAAAGGCTATTGGCATAATTTTCAAAAATTTTAAACGAAGATTGTGTATGTCAGTATTGCGGTGGAGGTGAAAGCCAGTCTTTTATTCTTTTTTCAGTTAAACTACTAAAACTAAACAGAAGGCAAGAAAACTCATCTACCAAAGGGGTTAAGCTTGGTGGATTTTTCTCAGTACTAGCATTTTTTTCTATCTCCTTTCTGATGTCTTTCTTTTTTTATTTTTTTTTATTTTTAAAGTGTTCAGTCTTAGGTATTTTAAATGAAAGAATTGCAGCTACAACTTTTTGTTTTTTATGCGAAGGCAAATCCTCATCTTATAGAGCTAGTAGAATCATAGTTGAGTCCAAGTACCTAATGTGCTTGTAAAGCGAATCAAGCACAGCATCAACTGCTTTTGGGTTCCAACAAGTATTTCTAAATTGATGCATCTGATGGATAGCTTTAGTATCTAAGTTGGGGGTCTTTGACACATTACTCGATTCTAAATACCACTTGGCATAAAAACAGACCACAAACTCCGCGATAAGCTTGATTTCTTTTATGAGATTATTTTTTTGAACAAAGTTAAGTTGATAAAACTAAAGCTGCATTTTCAGATAATATATTACTTTACCAAGAAAGCGGGCATTATGGATAGCTCAAGTTTTCCTGATTTTATAAACAGAAGGTGATAGATAAGTCACAACTAATTCAGCCAGCTCTCTTCTGTCTTCACGTTTATCTTCTCCTATTATCCCCTTTCTTTCTATATATGCTTTTCAAAAGTTCATAGTAATCTTCAACACCCTTTACACTTATACTACCACTCACCTTCTTCCAGTAAAACTTGCACAGATCACTTTGGGCATAACTAAAATTAGGATGTTCAAATAGGCTCTTAAATTTTTGAAACAATAAGTTTTCTGGTCCTGTAGTCAACTCATTTGTTGTATGTTTTCAAAAATGTACCATTCTTAATTCTGTTATATGATACATGCATGCTAGTTTTAAAATATATGCATTTAAATCGTTGAATATCTTTATGATTGAAACATTTTTGATCCAGGTACTGCTTGGAGTTGTATCAAAACAAAGACCTCTTACTTTTGATTCAAGTTTATATTCCTCTAATAGATTCATAATTTTTGTATATTGATCTTCACCAGAAGAGGAAGTTAAAAAAGGAACACCTAGTTGGTGCGTCTCACCCTCAATGTTCACAAGAATTGCCAGCCTGTCAATCTTGAACTTTTTTCCTCCATTAATTTCATATAAAGTTTTTCCTTCACACGGATAAGGAGAAGCTTCTATTGCATTTTTTACATCCTCTTTTGCTAAAGTTGACATATTTTCATTTGCTAGTTTCATCTTTCTAAAGGCTGTTGATTTACTGCAATGTATATCTGTACGTTCAACACCAGCTTCAGTTAAAATGGCGCTTGTCACTTTTTGCAAAACATTTGGCGAAACATCACTTAACGTAGCCATTAGAGGAACGTTTCCGGCAAACACATCTATTGGAATTTCTGCAGTTACTGTGCAATTAGATTGAGATGGTTCTTTTTGATAATAGTTACTAGGCTCAAACTCAGAATCATAAGATGAATCAGAACTCAAATCAGAATTGAGTTCAATTTCATAATTAGATTTTGTTGATCACACGTTCTTCGTTCTATTTTTCTTTCTGTTACTCTCTGCTGTCTACAAGCATAAATAATATTAATTATAACCAAATGTTTTATAAGAAAAATATCACTTTATGCTTTTAATTTTAAGTTTTACCTTTCTTCAAAATTTCTTATCCTCTAGGTCAAGAATAAACTTTCTTTCTCCTTCCTGATCTTCCTAAAAAATCAAGTCTTCGAGCTTATCCTTGTCAGATCTTTTTTTGTCGGTCCTAATAATATTCTTCAAAGCTGGCTTGCCTACCCAACAAACCTTTTTTAAGTAATTCTCAAAGTTTTTCTGATTTGTTAAATCTTTAGGAGAGCCTCTTCTTTCGTTTTTTATTTAAATTAGAATGCTGCTTGTCAAATTTAGTTATATATATTTTTTTAATTGTTGAGTGTCACTAACAACTTCAAACCCTGCTTTTATCCAGGGTTTCTGAACCTTAGCTAAAACACAGTTACGATCCAAGTTTTCACATCTTTCAAAATTTTTACGAAGCGAGTACGTAACCAAACTGATTTTTTTTTGTGGTTTTAGGTAGAATTGATTGCAGGTATGCTAGATGTTGTAGAATACCCATGCCTGTTGGAAGTTGAATATCTAAATGCATACTTGTTTTTGGTCATTATAGTTTATTGAGAAAATTTAGATCACTCTCTCTTAAATGTATAATACACATAAATTGTTTAAGTTTCTTACAAACTAGTACCTGTAACTTTAGGCTTAGCTACTTTAATAATAAACATTTTCTTTTTTTTATTAGAGCTTAACTTAAATTTGTTTTCAAACTTGCACCTTTCGTTTCCTTTATACATATTTATCGCAAAGTTCAGTATTTATCATTATCATTAGTCTAAATAATCAAGAATATATTTGTAAATATTATAAAAGCCGGAAAAATACTTATTATATTATTTAATTCATTCTATTATTTAACTTTTTGTATTATTTGCTATATTTTATATAGTTTTATTTTACTTGTTAAATGATATATACAACACATTTTATTTTAATTTTTGTTTCATATCGCTACTTATAAAATTAAAAATATTGTAGTTATAAGTTAAGAACATATTCTTTTGTTTGGTAATGGTATTAAACGTACATAAAATGAGTAGTTCTATTCTTATTTTGAATATATGCATTTGCAAACTGTATTATAAATCTAAATCACAAAGTTTGAATTTAACTGTTGAAAAAGTTATAAAAACAACGCCGCCCCACGAAATAAACGCTTTTTAGCCAATTTAAAATGTAAATTATACTGTTTTTTGAAGAGAAAGAAAAATACATACTTTTTAAATCTTTTTAATTTTAATTTTTTAATATAATATAATATATTAATATATTATTATATTATATTATTAACATGTTGTTAATATATGTATATAATATTAATATTATTAATATATATATATATATATATATATATATATATATATTTATATATATATATATATATATATATATATATATATATATATATATATATATAATATTATTATTAATAATATATTATATTATGTTTATTAATTGAATAATTTGTATAATTTTTAAAATTCGTAATAAAAAAACAAAAAGCAAACTTTAAAATAATAATAATAATTTTATAAAAAGCGAAATATTTGTCTACGGGTTGGAAAAACACACGCTTTCAAAAAAAAAGTTTTTTTTCATAGGCAGAAATTTAAACTCCAAAACTCAATAGAAAATTAAATTTAGTACAAAGCTGAATTAAACTTTTATTTATATTCTCTAGAGTAACAATAATTACTTAATGTTTTTCAAATTGTTACGTTTACAAAATAAATTACGTTAAGTTTTGTTTACAAAATCTTTTTTAAGAATATAATATTGATATAAAACAAGTATAATTTTATATATATAAAGACTTTTTTAAATTTCACTTAATACGCGTTGCATTCAATAAAGAATAAAGTTGAAACTTTTTACTAAATAAATTATAATAATTTTAATTTAATTGAGATAATAAGTTTTTATAATACATCGTGCGTTTATTTTTAGGTATTCAACCTTTTTCAGAAAATTTATTTTCACGCGAAAAACTCTTTTTTGAAATCCAACTTAATTTTTTAATTTAATTTTTTACATTTTTAATTTTTACATTTTTAATTTAATTTTTTAATTTAATTTTTTACAAGGTGCAAGCAAGTCAACATTAGTATTATATGGAATATCTAGTGTCGGAAAGACACATAGCCAGAAAGTATTGTGAAATATCTTATAACTTCTATAAAAACTTTGTTTGGATTGACGCAGCATTTGGAAAGTTACAAGCTTCAATGAGAAACCAATGTCAAACAATAGGATTCGAAATTCGTTATTCGAATGGTGATTATTTGAACATAGAAGCGGTTGTTGAAAAAATTCACAACTGTTATAAAAATGGAAAGACCTTGTATATTTTTGACAATGTCGACGAGGAAAGTGTTAAAAATTTATCAATGTACATTTCAAGAAAACCAAAATCATTCACGCTGATTACCTCCCAATGGAGAGTGCGGTCGAATAATGTAAACAAAATGCTAGTTGAAGTTTTTTCTTCGGAAGAAGCAATCGCCTATATAAAAAATAATATTAAAGAAAACACAGTTGAAAACGTAAGAAACTTAATTAAAGAACTTGGTTATCATCCGTTTGCTATTACTCAAGCAATAAAATATATAAATATACATAAAATTTCGATAGAAAAATACATAGATCAAAACCATCAGAAATATTATCAATAATAACTTTCCAACCGAAGAAGAATCAAAGTCTGCAATAAAAGCAATTAACTTAGTTTTAATAAAATTAGAAAAAACTAAACCTTTTCTTATTAAAATCTTAAACTGTTTATCTCATTGCGACGGTCAAAACATCAGTAAACAGTTTATAACACAAATCTCAAATCACATGAAAATAAACGAGGAATATTTAATAGATGAAGCAATTGAATTGCTAATGAGTTATTCTTTACTAAACCGTTTTGATGATAAAAAATATTCGATACTCGAACTTACCCAGTTGACATGTAGATGTTTTCAAAAAAAAAACTCAAGTACAAATACGTATGTTGATCTAATTGAAAGTTATTTTAAAGTTAATTTAAACAAAATAAAAGATCACATGGATTACGGAGACCATTTCGTTTTTCATTTTATTTATATGTTTCGTACTAACAAAAAAAAATTTTCGAAAACCTTCCATCATATGACAACACCTATTGAAAAATTATTAGTAAGTAAAGGTTTATTTGAAGAAGCAATCGAAATATTAAAAGCGATTCAAAATTTTAATACAGAAACTTATGGTGAAAAGAATGAACTTACGCTTCATACAAAACATAATATTGCTAACATTTTGAGCGATATGGGAAAATATAACGAAGCTTTAGAAATTTATTTTTCTGTAAATAAAATACAAACTGAAATTTTAGGTACCAACCATCCGTCTACAATGACAACAAAACATAATATCGCAAACTGTTTTTACGATATGGGAAAATATAACGAAGCTTTAGAAATTTATTATTCTGTTGATAAAATGCAAACTGAAATTTTAGGTATCAACCATCCGGATACAATGGTAACAAAACATAATATCGCAAGCTGTTTAAACAAAATGGGAAAATATAACGAAACTTTAGAAATTTATTATTTTGTTAATAAAATACAAACTGAAATTTTAGGTATTAACCATCCGGATACAATGGTAACAAAACATAATATCGCAAGCTGTTTAAACAAAATGGGAAAATATAACGAAGCTTTAGAAATTTATTATTCTGTTGATAAAATACAAACTGATATTTTAGGTATCAACCATCCGGATACAATGGTAACAAAACATAATATCGCAAGCTGTTTAAACAAAATGGGAAAATATGACGAAGCTTTTGAAATTTATTATTCTGTTAATAAAATACAAACTGAATTTTTAGGTATCAACCATCCTGATACAATGGCAACATAACGCAATATCACCAACTGTTTGAGCGATATGGGAAAAAATAACGAGGCTTTAGAAATTTATAATTCTGTTTATGAAATACAAATTGAAATTTTAGGTATCAACCATCCGGATACAATGGCAACAAAGCATAATATCGCTAACTGTTTGAGCGATATGGGAAAATACAACAAAGCTTCAGAAATTTATTATTCTCTTGATAATATGCAATTTTAGTTATCAACCATCCGTCTACAATGAGAACAAAACATAACGTCGCAAACTATTTGTACGATATGTGAAAATATAACGAAGCTTCAGAGATTTATTATTCTGTTGATAAAATACAAACTGAAATTTTAGGTATCAACCATCCGTCTTCAATGACGACAAAAGATATATCGCAAGCTGTTTGCGCGATATGGGAAAATATAACAAAACTTTAGAAATTTATTATTCTGTTGATAAAATACGAACTGAAATTTTAGGTATCAGCCATCCGAATACAATGGCAACAAAACATCGCTAGCTGTTTATACGATATGGGAAAATATAACGAAGGTTTAGCAGTTTATTATTCTCTTAATTAAAGCGACTTGAAATTTTAGGTATTAACCACCTTTCTACATTAACCACACAAAAAATAGGTTAATTGTTAAAAGGTGTATCTTTTAATAAAGTATAATTGACGAACTTTTTTTTTAAAGTTAGATTTCCCCGGATTTAATTCTTAGAAATAAAATCCTAATTTTTTTTGCATTCAAACACTTTTATATAAGAAAAGGAAAGTTCTTTTTTTTTCTTATTATAAAATGTTTATTTTATGTAAATTGTAATTGTCTTATTTAATTAAAAACATTTGATATCATTCGTGCTAGAGTCCGCAAATTTTTTTCCTCTGTACTAAAATTGCTTTAGTGAATCTTTTCTAAATGAAAGTTTATATAATACCAGTGAAAGGAGTTTTAAAATTTTCTACTTAAGTACAAACACCGTGTTCAGTAAAAAGTACCTTAAGTAAAATTAGTCATATATAGTCATAAAAATAACTCAAGTAGGGTAGAGCAGGGCATATCGGGACAGTGGGGCATAACGGGACAGTTATGCCTGAAATTTTATTCTCAGCTTTATTTAATCTCAGCAAAAAATTTTTTTTTTCCCAAAGTTGTTTTTGATAAAACATTTTAAATTATTGTGCTTCATTATGGTTTAAAAAAATGTAATATAAAAATATAATATAATATAAATATAATTTAAAAAAATTAATTTTTGAACAAAATATATCAAAACAATTTCCTTTTAAATGCGAAATAGTTCCAGTCTTGAGAAAAATCAAAATGTTTCAAAACTATATTGTTCCATAGAAACGCCCCTCTTAAAGAAATACAAAACTTGCCTAAATTGGTTCTGAAAACTGGTTGAAGAAGGAAATTATCATTTCGTAAATTATATTTATTTTTTCCTATTAAGGAATATAAATTGTGAAAAGAAATTGGAGCTGTACGAGTTTTACATTTAAACATAAAACAAAGTACATTAAAAATATTTAGTTGAAATATATTTTCAATAAAAATATTCATTTCAATAAAAAGAGGTTTAGCATGTGAAAAAAAGGTCTTTAAAATTAATAAAACGTGCAGCATGTTTCTTTTAAAGAGGTTCTAATTTTTATTTAGATATATATATATATATAGACAGTATCGGACAAAACGAGTGCAACCAAATAATACTAATTTAGTTTCTTTATATAAAAGTGCTGCATTTTCAATTTAGAGAAATAACTATGTAACTGTTTAGAGACAAAGTTCTTCAAGTTTTATTCATCACAAAGTTCATTATTTGTACACGAAAATTAATAAATTAATCAAAAGTATTAAAAAAAAGTTGATTTCCTTCTGGACAAAACAAGTACAACTCGACAAAAGAGATCCGGAGATCGAAGCGGCCAATCCATCACCGATAGGTGGTTGTCTTGAAACCACTGCTTGACTACTTTTGCAGTGTGTTTCGGATCGTTGTCTTACTGAAAAACCCATTTTATTGGCATATTCCATTCGGCATGAGGTAACATAACATCTTTCAGAATATTTTTATACATGAAACGGTCCATTATTCCATCGTTTCGATGTATTGGACCTAGATTGTTAGCAGAAAAACACCCACAGACCATTACATTGCCTCCACCATGCTTCACGGTCTTATGGCAGTAATGTAAATCGAGGCGTTTTCCGGCCGATCGACGTACACGGCAAATGCCATCGCTCCCAATGATGTTGAACTTCGATTCATCACTGAACAGGACAGTTCGCCATTTCTGCACATTCCAGTCAATATGAGATGTAGCAAACAGGAGTCTTTTCATCTGGTTTTTTAGTGAAATCAGCGGTTTCTTTGCAGGGCGTCGAGAAAACAATCCGGCTTCAACAGCATGTCGTCTGATTGTTCGGTCCGATACAGGCAACTCTAATTGCTTTTGTATCTCGACTGATGATATCCAGGGATCCTTCTTGACGGATCTGAATATCATAGAATCCTTTCTAGAAGTGGTGGAACGCGGTCTTCCACCTTTGTTATCTGCTGCCAACTTCCCCGTAGAACGATATTTGGAACAAAGTCTTGATACGGTCCATTTTTTCACGCGATATTTATCACAATTATTTTTTTGTGACATTCCACTTACGTAATCGCCAATAATTTTCTTTCTTAGTTTCAATCTAAGACTGTCGGGACTGTCATTTTTGCACTTGAAGTCATAGAAATAATAAAAATAAATAATCACGCTTCTCAAGGCTTACCGTGTTACATTTATCTTGTGATGATACAATAATGCTCTGTGGAACACAACGTCTTGGTTAGATGTGGACTGTATTGATGTAATGAAACACTTGTTGTATTTCACTTCTTGTATTGATGTTCTTCGATAAAACACTTTGATAAAACTCACTTCGATAAACTGTCTTAATAATACTGACTGATTGACTTCCATATACTGACTGAATTACATGTCGATTTACATGTCTCTTATATAGTAAAATGAACCTGTGTGAACCTGTTCTGGAAGATTCTAGATGCTTCTTTTCGATGCTTCTGGATCCGTCTGGATGCTTCTGAATGTTTCTGGATACTTCTGGATGCAACTGGATGCTTCCAGATGCTTCTTCTGGAAACTTCTGGAAGCTTCTGCATGCTTTTGGAAACTTCTGGATACTTCCTTTAATTATTAAAAAACTTCCGTGACGTTGACACAGACCAGACTTAAGAAAATGAAACAAACCAAAAAAGTTGCACTTGTTTTGTCCGCTGCAAAATGGCACTTGTCAACGAATTTCTACCTGTGTGCTGTCACCTGTCAGCTGATTGCTCATGTCATGGCATGCTATGACTCCAGACTCCTAAACTATTTGCTGTGGTAGTATAGTTCGTTTCGTCTTTAAGACCTGTAAAATTAGGAACACTTTTTAGCATTGTTCGATGTTGGTTGCAAATGTTTTGTCCAATACTGTATATATATAAGGGTGGTCCTTATTAATAAGGAAAAAATTTTTTTTTCGAATTGTTTTGAACTTATTTGCCAGAATGTACCTTTATATAAAACATGAAAATATACCCAATTTCAGCTCAATCGGTTAATATTAACACGTGCCGCATCGACGCTGAAGTTGTGAGATTCAATGCAAGGCAGTTACCTATAAGAACGACAATGTACGTTCGACTGTAAACATAAAATTACGCATTTTTTTTTAAATTTTAGTATAAAAACATAGTAATTAAAATGAAAACGTAAAATGAAGATATAGTTTATACTAATACTATATTTTTTATTTATTGAAATGATACATCCACTTCAGATACATATTTTGGATTAAAGTAAGCCTCCTTTTGTGGCGACTGGGAACTCTCTCCGATACTCCTGAACAACCTGAATAAAATAAAAATAATATTGAATGTGTTTTCTAAACCTAGCCTATAGAATGTGTTCAAGAAAAAAATAAAAAATTAAATTTGTTTATACATACCTGTATCAAAAATTGTTTCTGATGCTCATTTTTCGTCAATTTTTCATTGTAATCCTCAATCAACTTCACTCCTCTTTCTGCAATATCATTTGTACATTTTAAGGTTGAAATGATATTTTTTCATGTGCGATAATCCTCTCTGTTTTCCCAATTCAGCGGATCGTCCTGAAGAAATTCAACACAAATACCGAACCGTTTAAATAACTGAAGTGAATTGGCGGACAATAATTCAGTTAGTAGATGTTTTTGAACAAAATTTTGGACATCTCGAATTTGCAACGATAGTTTTTCCTCAATGACTTCTGTCTCTTCATTTTCTTCTTCTTTTTCATTCACAGTCTCTATGTTTTTACTTGCACATTCCATAATTTTTTGAGCCATTCTAATTTTTTTAACTCTCTCAATTCTATCGTCAAATATTGCCATGGCAGCACACTCTTCACTTAGACACCATAAATGATTTAAAAATTTTGTTATTGCAATGGTTGCAATGTTTTCATTAATATTTTTAAATTTAACCAATTTTCTCAAAAAATATATATCATTTAGGGGAGCTCCTGTAGTATTCGTTGCTGAAAACCAGGCCTCTACATAACAGTATACAACGAAAACGCAAATTTCTGCATTCAGTTTTAAATTATCCTTTCTCATTTTCATTTCATCGCGAAATAAAAAAAGTTTTAAACAATAAATCGCTTTAGACATCCATCTCGCTAAATGATATGCACCGGGGGCCCTAAAACTCACATTTGTTTTATCTCCCGAAAAAATGAGCGTCAGTTGCAAAAACTCTTTGTAGTCATCACGTGGTTGCTCTTCTGCAAGTTTCTGTTTCACAAAATAAATAATTTCGGGCGCTACATCTTTCAGTGCATTATAAACGGCTTCATCGCTGGTATAATCTAAAAATTTCATTTTATCAATATTCTTCCAGCTTTCTTGCAGTGCTTTGAATTGAGCAATTTCAGGGCCGGATGCTACAATTGCTTTTGTCCTCGTGAATACACCAGCCAAAACGACCTCAAATATATGGTGTCGGCATGGAAGCCACAAAATATCTCGCCCTAACCTTTGTTGAAGCAGAACTGCAGCTCCTTTTATACGTCCAGTGTTTGATGCTGTAGTATCAAAACAAAAGGCTTGAATTTTTTCGGTTAAATTCCATTCATCAGTGATATGGAACACAGCAGAGCAAACTTCCGATCCTCCTGATGATGCAACTCCAGGTACTCCTAATAATTGTTCAAAATCTAAACCAACCGCGATCGCAGGAAGCCGATCAATTTTCTCATTTTTTGTGATATCAGGCAATAATTTGGAATCCCAATGCACTTCAATAAAATTTGCATCATTTCCTACCGATTTTATTGATGAATATTTTATTTTCCACAAAATCTCTCTATTTCTTTTGATAGACGATCTATTGAGAACAAACTCGGTGATATCTATATTAAGAGCTTCTAGGACGGCAGAAATAATATGCATTGCATCCCTGTCACTCACTTTACATTTGTCCAAGGCAACGGCCAGGCGAGGTATCATTAACGTCTTTCGTCCTCTCTTGTTTGAAGATGGACCCTGTTCAGATTCCGATATTAAATATGTGTCATCTTCACTGTCGTCTTGATTTATCACTTTTTTCTGTGAATCTTCGTTTTCCTTATCTTCCATTTCAAAATATGCAATCGAACAACTAGAATTTTCCAACAAATCTTCTTTTCTTTTCAACTCTGCAGCTGTGCGTTCTTCTTTCCGCTTTTCCTTACGTAATAAGTTGATATCTACTCCCAACATACAACCTACTCTACCTTTTTCCCTTTGCTTAATTAAAAATTCTCTATCTTCGGCGATTTTAATCTCATTTAATGCATTTAAGGTGGCAATATCGAAAAGGTTGTCTAAATCTTCTTTAAAATCATTTTCTTTTTCTCTCTGCCGTTCAGTATCTCTATTTTTAGATTTTTCTAAATTTCTGACATTATCGTACATTTTAATTTCGAAATACAGTTTGAACGGTTTTGAACTGGGATTCTTGCTTTTTTCCAAAAAACGACCACTTCATCAATAACTAAAGCACAGCTGTCATTAAGATTTAAATTTACCACTCTCATGTTATAAAAAAGTACACTCAAAACATCTCGTTTACATGGTAATTTACTACCGCAGATTTGATTTTTCATCACTCCAACTAGATAAATATTTATCCGAAAAGTGGACATTTTAGCACTTTTATCAATTACTTATATAGCACGTCTTTTCTTATGCACTTCATGTACGAAACTAAAACGAATGCAGCATTGAACAAATAATATGTAAAAACAAAATTGACTTGTAGAGACTTGTAGTTGCGCTTGAAGCGAATTCAGAATGCACTTGGTGGTTAGTTGCGCATAGCATCGTCATAGCATGTTAGACAGTCAGATGCATGACATTTTAAGGCCAATGCGACACGTGTTAATATTATCGGATTGAGCTGAAATTTTGTATTTTTAATGTTTTGGTGTAACTGAACAAAATTACAAATAATTTTGAAAAAACAAGAACTTTCGAAAATAAGGACCACCCTATTGACCACTTTAGACTATAAGAATTGTGTACTAGTTCATGTTAAGATTTTATATAGATATGTTGGCTGTTTGGTTCAATCTAGATTTGCAAATTTAATTATTTAGAGCCTCAGAATAGAAACCAGTATACATTTCTAATGCAGCAGTTATCTGCTTTTCAATTTATAAATGCTTATTGGGAAAGTTGGGCCACAGTGGATTGGATTTCTTTATTTTTCACATTAAGCAAAAGTTAAAATATGTATTTTATTTTTTTCAAGGCAAAAGGATTGAGATATATCTCCTTCATGATAATAAATCACTAAAACCCAAATATTTATTATCTAACGGCTCACAGAAAAGTTTAAAGTACGTTGTGTTATGTAATTCACTGTGACCCAGTACTTGGGCACAGTGAATAAATGAACACGGCTGTGAATTAATGATATTGAATAGGGGCATAGCCAAATAATTTTAAGGCTTCACTTAACTGTGCCTTACCATAACAATTTAAGTTTAAGTCTAATTTCTTGGGACATGAGTGTTGTTAAAGTAAAAGCTAAACTACTAAAAGAAAGCATAAATATCAAAAATTCGAATGAAAAACTTCAACTTTTGAAATTATTTCAACCATGATCTCCATAACAAACATAAGGATGGTAAGAAAATTTACTTTTGTTAGCTAAAAACAAAAATTACCTACCAAAAAACGGTTGTCAAAAATTTTGTGGTATTAACTATAAATAAAGATGGCTGATATATGAGCACATAATATGATTAGATTATCAAGATTAACAAAATCCTAATCTTTGAGAAAATGCCTCTTATTCCCTGTGCCCCTCGATCCACTGTACCCCAACTTCCCCTAAACAATGAATTGACAAAATTAATTTTGAGTATTCTAGCTGTAGTTTCAATGTAATGTTGACTAAAACTTAAAGAGTTTAACTCATAGCCAGATTTTCTTCAAGCCGATAATTACACCTACCTCTATTTATTTTAGTTTCCATAACCCAATTCAAAATTTTATATTATATTCATTGATTAAATAATTTGTATGATTTTTATAATTCTTGTTTAAAAAAATAAAGACTCTTCTACAGCTTGCTGTGTAGACAATATACCTGTTGTAGTCTTGCAGAAGTGTTCTCCAGAGCTGTCATCTATATTCTCAAAACTATTTAACAAGTGCTTATCAGAGTCTTGTTTTCCCGCATGCTGGAAAGCGGTACCTGTTTTCCCAACCTTCAAAAATTCTGGAGAGCGATCTGACTCATCAAACTACCGTCCCATTAGTCTTCTTCCTATCATAAGCAAGGTTTTTGAATCTTTAATTAACAAACATTTAATCTCTCACCTTGAATCTAATAACTTACTTTCTGATCATCAATGTATATATTTTAATCTTCTCGTTCTACAGCTGATTTGCTAACAGTAATAACCGATAAGTTTTATCGTGCATTAGATAGAGATAGAGAGATTAAGGCTATCGCTTTTGACATTTCTAAAGCTTTTGATAAAGTTTGGCATGCTGGTCTTCTCCATAAGCTTTCTTATTACGGTGTATATGGTAACTTCTTTTCTAATCTTAGTATAAAAGTTTTCCTCGATAGACAGCACTTCTCTTCATATCCTGTAACTTCAGGGGTTCCTTAAGGTTCAATCCTTGGCCCTATACTCTTTTTAATTTACATTAACGATCTTCCAGATATTCTAAGGTGGCATTGTTCGCTGATGACTCTACTATTTATTCTTGTCATTATAAGAAGCCAACACTCTCTGAATGCTTGGAGGGGTATCTGAGCTTGAAAAGGATCTAGTATCCGCTACAGCATGGAGCTCACAGTGGCTGGTGAACTTAAATACAGATGAAACTCAATTTTTTTCACAGGATTAACACTTCTTATCTTTCTTGGAAACCGTATATCAAAATTAGCATCTGCTAATGTTGCATCTCTTTATCGAGCTTAACACTTTCATACTCCGGATTCTATTCTTTATCTCTATAAATCTCAAATCTGTCCTTGTATGGAATACTGTTGCCATATCTGGGGCGGATCTTCTAATGATCACCTTTCTCTTTTAGACAAGGTACAAAAACGCATTATAAACATAACTGGACCTGCTCTCGCAGCCAACCTCCAACCATTATCACATCGTTGTAACGTTGCTTCTCTTTCTCTTTTCTACAAATACTATAATGGGCACTGCTGTAAAGAGCTAGCGTCTCTTGAGCCATCTACTAAAATTCATTCTTGTGTTACTCGTCATTCAATTAAGTCTCATCCTTTTTCTGTGACTGTTCCTGAGTGCTCCAAAAACTCTTATTCCTCTAGTTTTTTCCTCAAACATCAATACTTTGAAATTCACTTCCTGATTTACATAATTTGCAATCTTTTATGTCGTCTGTCAATTGTTATCTTGCTCTACAAACTCCATCTTTTAACTCTTATAGTGGTTATAAAAAAAATTTCAAAGTGCATTATAAAAAGTTTTAAAAAAGGTTTTCAATATTTTTTTCTAATTTATAAAATTGTTAAAGTAAAACATAAAACTTTATTAAAAATCTTTTTTTAAAAACAGAATATTTTTATAATTTTGTTTCTAAACTTTTATTATAAAAATTTTTTAAACTCGACTTAATACGCTAAAAGCGCTACGTTTCAAAAAAATAGAAACATTTTTTTAAATAAATGGTACTGAATTTAATTTAATTGATATAATGAGTTTTTTACAATACAACAAACCGTGCATTCAATTTTAGGTGTTCAAACTTTTTCAGAAAGTTTATTTTCACGGGAAAAACATACTTCATGTGATTCAACTTTTTTTTTACAAGTATAAGCAAGTCAACTGTAATATATGGAATGTCAGGTGTCGGAAAGACAGACATTGGCAGAAAATATTGTTAAACTTATTATTAAACTGTTTATCTCATTGCGCTATCTCATATCATTATCCGATTGTCAATACAATTTATAACACAAATCTCAAATCACATGAAAATAAACGGTGAATATTTAATAGATAAAGCAATTGAATTACTAATAAGTTATTCTTTACTAAACTGTTTTGACAATAAAAAATATTCAATACTTAAACGATTACAGAATTTTAAGATCTAATCTTCAGTTTTTCTTGAATAAAAATCTAACGGAAATAGATATCAAAATAATTTTTTTTCCAATTTGGTAAATAGATCATTTGTTAAAAGAATAAAAAAAAGTAGGTTTCGACTCATCACTGTTTACTCAAAAATTTCATTAAAAGGTAGGTGATACAAATTAAGATTTTGTCACAAAAGTTTAAACGATTTTATTGAGGATCAGTTATTTGCTAGTTAACTGATAAATCCAGTGCGAAAATTTTTTTTATTTTTAAATAAAGTTAAAATGAGTAGTTTACAATCAAAAAATTCATCACAACATCATCAGGCAGCTTTTAATTTATTAAAAATCGACTTGAAATATTGTAAATTTCAACGTAATTTCAATTGCATGCAAATGGGTCGAAAATCAGTTTCTAGTGAGATCAAGGTGCGAGTTATTGGTATGGCGAGGACAAAAAATCACACAAACGTTCAAACAGGCAAAAAACTTCACGTTTCTGAATGTTGCGTTCGAAAAACCATCAACGTAACGACGAGTGTGGTCCAAAGAAAGGCTGAACTGATCTGTAGAACAGTGGGCAAAAGTTATTTGGAGTGATAAAGCTATTTATCAAGTCGTAAACCGCAAGGGAAGAATCTATGTCAAAAGATTTGCAACTGAGAAATATTCAGACAGGTTTCTGCAACATCGTTGACAAGGCGGTGGAGGTTTGGTTGGCATCTGGGGATGCTTTTCTCACAAAGGTATAGGCTTATGTGAGCTGTACGAAGGCCGAATTAATCAATACACCTACAAGAACACATTGGAAACGTGTTTAGTTCCATCAATCAGGCACTTGTATGGCAGAAGCAAGCAATTCATCTTTCAACAAGACGGGGCTTCAGCTCACACAGCTCACTCAATCAAAGAATGTTTTATGAAAAAAAAGTTCAATGTGATGCCCTGGTGCCCTAGATCACCAGATCTCAACCTAATTAAAAATATTTGGTCTTGGATCAACAATCAACTGACATACCATGAAATTCATTCAACTCAGCATTTGAAGCAACCATTGAATGAGTACTGGCTGAAGGTGCCTCGCGTGATGTGCATGAAATTAGTTGAATCAATGCATAAATGAGTTTATCTTTGCTATAAAAACAAAGGAGGACACTTTAAATATTAATATTGCATTTTTTTTTTCATTTATTGTTCGAATGTTGCAATTCATTTAAACTTTTGTGCTTCTAATTCTCCCTATATGATTTTTTGTAATTGTTTTTTTTTAACTAAATATTAAAATTTTTATAATATGTTCATATTCATTTTAAAGCTAATTACTTTTTCTTTAATATATAAAAAAAATTAATTCGATATCATTTTACATTTTTTTTTAATTAAACAGAAACCAAACATACTTGATAAAAATTCTGCAATCGTTTAAACTTTCGTGAATAGCTGTACAGTTGACGTGTAGATGTTTTCAAAAGAGAAATTCAAGTACAAATGCTTATCTTGATCTTATTGGAAATTATTTTAAAATTGAAATGAACGAAGTAAAAGATCACATGGAAACCACTTTGTTTTTCATTTTATCCATATGTTTTGTGCTAACGGAAAAAAATTTGTATGAAAGACTTCCATCATATGACGACTTCTATTCAAAAAATTACTAGTTTGTAAATGTTTATTCAAAGAAGTAATCGAAATATTAAAAGCTATTCAAAATTTCAATGCAGAAAATTATGGCGAAAATAATAAATTAACGTTTGATACAAAATATTATACCACAAGCTGTTTGTACGATATGGGAAAATAACACAAAGCTTTAAAAATTTAGTATTCTGTTGATAAAATACAAACTAAACTTTTATGTATTAACCATCCGCCAACAATGACAACAAAAGATATATCGCAAGCTGTTTGTGCGATATGGGAAAATATAACAAAGCTTTTGAAATTCATTATTCTGTTGAGAAAATAAGAAGTTAAATTTTAGGTATCAACCATCCAAATACAATGGCAACAAAACATGATATTGGAAGCTGTTTGAATAATAAGGGAAAATATAACTAAGCTTTAGAAATTTATTTATTATTCTGTTGATAAAATACAACCTAAAATTTTAGGTATCAACCATTCGTCCACAACGAGAACGAAAACTTTTTCATAATCTTAAGGTCAATGATCTTCGCAAATAAAAGTATTTGGGCTATCTGGAATATTCTCACTAGGTATAGCACTTATCCATCTTTTTCGTTCATCTACATTTTTTTTTAATTTGGAAGGTGAAAATCTTTTACAGACTTTGTAATATTGTAGTTTACTCTGCATCCAGTGATACAATATTTAAAAACCATATTATAACAATCTAATTATTTAGCTCTACAAATAAAGCAAATTTAATATACATATAAGTAAAATTTATCACATAATAAATTAAAAGACCACGTTCTTTCTCTGGAATGCACCATATTACAAATATATATTTAAAAAAACTCGCCTACAGTTTTTCTAAAAGCCGTAGGTTTACTCGGCCTTCCACTATAGTAGGCCATGATATAGGTATATATAGATATATATATTTATATGTAACGACAGATAAGCTTTTTTAATTAATTTTAAAGTTTATTTTTGTCAACCTAGTGTCACTTAGGTTGAGTCATCCTTATATATATATATATATATATATATATATATATATATATATATATATATATATATATATATATATATATATATATATATATATATATATATATATATATATATATATATATATATATATATATATATATATATATATATATATATATATATATATATATATATACAGTATTGGCCAATAATAACATTCCATCATGTTATTTAAGTATGGATATAAGTTTGAAATTACATATTTTAAGAATTAAAAGAGATTTTTTATTCAATTTTTTTTTATTCAAATAAATCAAATAATTACTATATAAATTTATTATAAAGTAATAATAAATTAAAAAAATTAAAAACTGAAATATTGAAATGAAGACAAGTGTTCATATGTATCAAAAAAATAATGTGGCCAAAATAAACAAACCACATCAACAAAATTAACTAACTATACGAACAAAAAAAATTATAAAATACAAAAAATGAAAAAAAAAACAAAACTAATATTTTGTTGAAAATCCTCTAGCTTTTAAGCATTCATTGATCCGTTTCGGTATGGAATTCACTAAATTCTTAGTAATATCTTTTGGAACATTATTTAGTAATTTTGTTACTTCTTCTTTCAGCTGGTCCAGATCTTTTATTTCAATTT
>NC_088932.1:45727500-45842500 GCF_038396675.1 Hydra vulgaris
GAGCTGTAGTTGCTGAGGCGAACACATATTTCTTTTGCTCGTTTGACATTGTGACATCAATACAGCATATTTGACCAGTTCTTTTGTGGATGACATTCCGAAACGGTTGGTCGAGAATCCCAGCATCTTTCAGCTCTTCGTTTTTCTTTTTAAGTCTAGCTCGAGTTTCGTTGAACGCTTCTTGCTGAGCCGGAGTTCTGTCTTCTCGTGCGAAAACTTCGTTAAATTGTTGTAGTTGATGGCGATTGCAAAGATTTAAAACAGCGGTTTGTTCCATTTCGTTTGCAAGAGAGACTTGAATAATATTAGAGTTTTGAACAGTTTGTTTTTTACTTGAGTTTAGGCGTCGTGCTTGTTTGATTGTAAAGTCATCAAGACCACAAGCCTTGATGAACTCCGTGACGCTTGTCTTGTCGTCTTTGTTCTCGGTTTTGGGTAGACCAACCACAATGACATTCATGGAACGATCCTGCCTGTCTTTGTTTTCGGCAGCGACAATATTTATTATTTCGTTTCTGTGTTTGACTGTTTCAGGTGCGTTTCCTTTGAGTTTCGAGGCGTAGGTAATAGATTTCTTGTCTTCGAGTTTCTTGTTGAGATCGTAAATTTGGGCAGTTAGTTTTGCCTCGGTTTCTTTATTCAATTTAATTATCGGTGTGAGCGCAGAGATTAATGCCACCTTGAGCATTTCGGCGACGCGGTTTTTGTAGTTTTCGTTGAATGTTTTGTTTGTGAATGTTGTTGCCATGGTATCTCTTATCGCTGCGTCGACTATTGATACGCAAGTTGTGTCGAGAGCTGCCGCAGCAGCCACTATTGATGTCATTTGATAATTGTCAATTTTAATAATTTAAAATTATTAAAATAATAATAATAAAAATTTTAATAATAATGATAATAATAATAAAGATATTAAAATAATATTAATAATAATAATATATTTCAAGTTTTAACAAACTTTAAACAAACTTAATTGCTGATTAGAACAGAACTTAGTGTTTATAGCACAATCAATATATATTACGTCGTTTAGCAAATAATGTAATTTAATGGCCTATACAAAATTATACCAAAGGAATTACGTCAATTAGCAAGCTAGAAAAATGTAAATATACTAAGAAATTTATTTTAGTTTAGAACAAAATTAACAATTAATAAAATAAAATAAAAGTTAGGAAGATTTTTCACAAATCACAATATAGTAGATAAACAAAATAAAACCAAAAATATTCAAATATATTATAGCAGTCAAATATAATATAGCAGTCAAGATAATATAGCAGTCAAAAATATGTACAATTCCGAATAATTATAAACAAGGAAAAATTGAAGCAATATATATATATATATTGCTTCATTTTTACTTTGAATTCGTAAAGAGTTTCAAGACTTATAATTTCATTAGATAGAATTTTATTTCATTCCACTAGTCCTCTAATAGATATTAAAAACTCAGATAAGGCAAAAAAACATTTGAGCCTAATATGATGTTGTTTAAGTATCTGGTTAAGTATCTGTGCTTGTTTATTATGAATAACGAATTAATGTTAAGTGTTATTTTTGTATTAACTTTAAACATAAAAATTAAAAGATGATTAATGCTTCGTTGGTAGACTTTGAGTATATTCAGCTCTATAAATAGTTCTTTTGAGTGTGTAAAACGGCCTACTTTAGATAATATTCTAACTGCATGTTTTTGTTTATTAAAGTGTTATTTAATTTTGCTTTGATGTGCGCTACACCAAGCTATGTTTGCATAGTTTAGATAACAATTAATAGAATAGAAATATAGCAATTTTAAACAGCTTTGTTTTAATAAAGGTCTCGCTTTATAAAGTAGGTCGATATATCTTGAGATTTTACCTTCAAAGTAATGTATATGATCTGTTTAAGTTACGTTTTCGTCAAAGAGTACGCATAGAAATACTAATAAAAATAACTTCTAGTAAATTACAAGATTTGCGTAAACAATTAATATAATTTAAAAATAAGAGTGGTTCTAAAATTGACTCTTAGGGAACCTCGCAGTGTTTATTCATACCATTAGTTTCTCCGTAGCTAAAAGCAATATATTGTTTCCTATTTGACAAATAGCTTTAAAACTATTTAATATTCATATGTTTATTCCCGTAGTTTTCTAGGTTATTTAAGAGAATATAATAATCTACAGTGTCAAATGCTTTGCTAAGATCAATAAATAACGTATATTTATATTCTAACGTTTATTTATATTCATGAAATGCCTGAAAAATATTTTGACTAAGATGAACAATTGCTTGATATGTGGATTATTTTATTTTACGATAAATCATTTATCACTAGTCTCGCTGTAGTTTCATAGAGTATTTACTAAAACATTTAGAGTTTAACTTATAACCAGAGTAAGCTGATCTTAGAGTTTTCTTTAACCTGACAATTAAATCTACATTTACTTTTGTGTGTTTTCCTTAACTTAACTCAAAATTATATAATATAATAAAAATACAGATATTTATCTAAGCCCTAAAAAAAGATTTATTATAAATATTTATGCTAGCCTTCCCCTAAAGACACTTAAAGTAATCCGTTTTGGTCATGTTTGGGTCCTTTTTTTCCGGAACATGTGGTTTGAGGGCAAGGAAAAAGTGGTTCAATGGCGCTGAAATTTTTTATGAGTAAGTTTAAACATCAATGCTTCAAATCTAGACGGTTTGGTTTTTCAAAATCTAAAATTTTTTTTTTCTAAACACCCCTTGTGCCCATTATAGAAATGTGACGATGTGATAATGGTTGGAGGTTGGCTGCAAGAGCAAGTTTAACTAAGTTTACAATTTGTTTTTGCACCTTGTCTAAAAGAGAAAGGGCATCATTAGAAGATCCGCCCCAGATATGGCAACAGTATTCCATACAAGGCCGGATTTGAGATTTATAGAGATAGAGAATCCGAAGTAAGAAAGTGTCGAGCTCGATAAAGAGATGCAACCTTAGCAGATGCTAATTTTGCAACAGATTCGATATATGGTTTCCAAAAAAGATTGAAAGTAAGAGTTAATCCTAGAAGATGAAGAGTAGATGAATTATCGAGTACATCACCGTTCATAAATATAGGAAGATCTAAATTATTACGATAACAATTGGCTGAAAAAAATTGAGTTTTATCTGTGTTGAAGTTCACCAGCTAATGTGAGCCCCATGCTGTAGCAGAAGTGAGATCCTTTTCAAGCTCAAATGCCCCCTCCAAGCAATCAGAGAGTGCTGGCTTCTTATCACGACAAGAGTAAATGGTAGTATCATCAGCAAACAATGCCACCTTAGATGTCAGAATATCTGGAAGATCGTTATTGTAAATTAAAAAGAGTATAGGGCCAAGGATAGAACCTTGAGGAACCCCTGATGTTACTGAATAAGAAGAAGAATGCTGTCCATGGAGGACAACTTTTACACTACGATTTGAAAGGAAGGATTCAATAATCTTAAGGATGTTGCTAGATACACCGTAAGAAGAAAGCTTATGGAGAAGACCAGAATGCCAAACTTTATCAAAAGCTTTTGAAATGTCAAGAGCAATGGCCTTAACCTCTCCACCTTGATCTAATGCACAATAAAATCTATCAGTTATTACTGTTAGCAAATCAACTGTAGAATGAGAAGATCAAAATCCATATTGATGATCACAAAGTAAGGACAAGAAAGTAAGTTATTAGATTCAAGATGAGAAACTAAGTGTTTGTTAATTAAAGATTCAGAAACTTTGCTTACGATAGGAAGAAGACTAATAAAACGGTAGTTAGACGAATCAGATTGCTCTCCAGAATTTTTAAAAATAGGAATAACGGATGCCGCTTTCCAGCAGGCTGGAAAACAAGACTCAGATAAACACTTGTTGAATAGTTTTGAGAACTTCTCTCAGGCTATTACGGCTCAAAGTGTTCCAACCAGTACACGAACCCTGTTCGTGTACGAAATTATACAAAAAATTCTCGTTCCTCTTTTAGGGGAACTGCTTTTTCACTGAGCAACGACTTCTTCCTACACTAATCCTACGGCATTAAAGCTTTCCGACCAATTGTTACCTTATTGATCTATTTATTGATTTACATATATTATTATTACTATTATGTGTTCTGTCTTTGTTCGCTCTGCTTAACTTCTAGTTTCTTCCTTACTTTATTTGTCCTAGATATTTTACTTAGACATACTACTTTAGTTAGATTACTAGTGCACACTTGTTACTGGATGCACTAGTCTAGGTTGGACAGTTTTCAACTTACCGTGGTCTTTATTACAAATACGATTAGGCGCAAATTAAATATTAATCAAATTGAGAACTTTAGTAGAAACCTTTACACCTATTCCAAGCAACTAATCATATGGTAATAAGTTCTGGTTGGAGAATGAACAAATCCACGGAAAAATCCATGGAAAATTCATGGAAAATTAAGGGCAACGATAATCACTAGTTGGATTACCGCAACATTATAACACTTCATTAAAACTCAAAACTGATTACCCAGGAAAAAAAGTTCTATAGAATTTCTATAAACTTTTGGAACATATGGTCTGTAGAAATTCTATAGAATTCTATAAAATTTCTCTAGAATGTCTATTAATTTCTATAGAAATTGCTATAAAACTTTTTATAAAATAAAAAGTAGAAAAAAAAAATCTATTGGAATTTCTAAAGAAATTAACAGAGGTTCTATAGAAATTTTATAGAATTCTATAGATCATATGTTCCAAAAGTTTATAGAAGTTCTATAAAACTTTTTTTCCTGGGTAGATCTCGATACTTAGCAAGACATTATTTCACTTGATCATGTTTATATACTATACGGATGATTGTTTTCCATTCATGATGGTTGTTTGTTGATACCAGCATACATAGGAAAGCTCTTATGTATGTACACGCATGAGTATATATATATATGTGTATGTATGTGTATATATATATATATAGACACTGGTGTTATATAAAATTAGGGAAATGATAAGGAATTGGCTTTTCTAGTGGTGTAGATATAACTATCGCGATAGAACTAGCATGACGTAAATCATGGGTAGTAGTATTAAAAACGATGATATGTCTTTGACAATTGGCGTTATGCTTATGATACTACTGCTGCCCGAAAGGTCATCTGTGACTCATGCATGGTTCTGAGGAGGGCGTCACAGGTAATACCACTACTTAATTATGATTTAAATCTTAAACACCAGAGCCCTGACTCGCACAAACCACACCTCACTTGTGTATTTATAATTATTATAATTTTACTATTTTACGATAATTGTTTTATCATTTTAAGATATTTGTTTTATGATTGTATGATATGTATTTGTGTACTAGGTTTACACTAATTTTTCTCTTCCTCTACCATCTTACATAATATAATGTGATTATGATATATATATTTTAAAAGTTGAGCATCATCGCCAAGTTGTATAGCGCAAACGGTTAGCAATATGCATTCCCACCGACATATTTTTATAGTGCGGACTTCAACTCCCACCTACGACTAAGACATTTTTCTCTTTTTCCTCGTATTTTATAAAAAACGGCAAATTTCTAGGGATTGGAATTCTTAACGCAAAATGACGATTTTAAAAGTTATATTTATAAGTTAAAGTTATGGCGAGATAACTACGGAGAGGTCTTAAATAAAACGACAAATTCCAATAGGCTAGATTTCTTAACCCAGGATTATAATGTCAAGAGGGGTAGCGCTTGAATAAAACGACAAATTCCTACCGGTTAGACTTTTTTAACGCAAAATCGCAATCTCAAAAGAGAAATCTTTCAGGCTAGATCGCAATGGAATAACTATAAATAAAACGACACATTCCAATTGGGTAGATTTCTTAACCCATAATCACGGTGTTAAAAATAAAAATGATAATTTTTAGGCAAGGTTACCAAGGAGAAGTCTTAAATAAAACGACAAATTCCAGTGGACTAGATTCCTTCACCCAAGATTAGACTTTTTAACGCAAAATTACAATGTCAGAAATTAAATCTCTCAGGCCAGATCGCTATAGAATAACATGAACAAAACGACAAATTCCAACTGGCTGGATTTCTTAACCCAAGATCATGATGTCAAGTAGGGTGATTTTTGAATAGAACGACAAATTCCTACTGGTTAGACTTTTTAACGCAAATTCACAATGCTAAAAACTTAATCTCTCAGGCTAGATCGCAATAGAATAATTGTGAACAAAACGACAAATTCCAATTGGCTAGATTTCTTAACCCATTTATCATGATATAAAAGTGAAATCTCACAGGCGATATATCTACGGAGAAGTCTAAAATAAAGTGACAAATTCCTATTGGTTAGATTTTATAACATAAAATTATGATATCAAGAGTGGAACCGATTAGGCGAGATGACTATGAAGAAGTCGTAAATAAAACGACAAATTCTTATGGGATAGGTACTACTTTGATATACGTTTCAACTCCAATAGGTATCTCAACTTGCAACCCCACATACGGAATGATGATAACGACGACAACTGCAATGATATACCTTTCTAAACTTTATAGTCAACACTAGTTCTTTCATATAATAAATTATTACTTACTCGTGGGATTTTACTTTAGAAAGACTATTCTTTGACAGTTGTAGACAGATGTACAATAGAAAGTAATATGTGGACCTACTTCTTCTACGTAAGCTTTAATTTTTTACTGGACATCTGTCCAATTTTATTAATCTCATACTAATACTTAATCTTACTAGTTAAATCTTCCTTACTTCTCTAAGGCTATTACGGCTCAAAGTGTACAGTACACGAACCCTGTTCCTGTACAAAATTATACAAAAAACAGAATTAGAAATGTTTTATTATTCTCTAACTCGCTAAGAAAACAATCAACTGTTTTCCTGACAACTAAGTAAATTCTCTGATTTTTCCTGATCCAGTTAAAAAAGATTCTTTTTCCCTGACTTTCCTTAAAGGTATAAATCCTGATCATAACTTTATGTTTAGTATGGTTAAAACAGAGCACAAATTTAGCTCACCCAGTGTAACAACTAGTTAAAAACGAGAGCAAAAATAGAAATTTCAAGTAAATTTAAAGAATAACTTTAATTTATCATGAAACTTAATAACAAACAGCAAAAAATTAAATTTAAAAAATAAGAAGAAACTTTATCTACAGAATCTTTCTTTTTTAAATAACACTAAAATGAGACAAGATAACATAACACCAAAATGGTATAAGATATATAGCATATATATCTTATATCATATCTTATATCATTTTTGACATATTTTTTGTTGGGAACACTCTTTTCTATAAAAATGTTTACTTCACATACAGTAAATTAATAAGCTAGTAGTGTAAAAAAATGTATATCATTATTTAACATTGCAAACCTTCAATGCACTGTGTGCAACAATTCGTGGTCTTTTTTTTTCCATCTGCGTATGTGGCTACCCAACGGGCATTTTTTTTTAAAAGTTACGTTCTAAATGTCTTTTATGGTGAATTTCCACTCATCCGTTTTTTCATGTGGGCATGCGTATTTTAAGTTATAATTTGTGTGAAGTAAAACTACGCATGCTCACGTGATTATTTTTCCTTTTCCTATCCCATTCCCGTAGAAAAATGGATGAGTGGAAACTCACCTTTAAACACTTTTTAAACGTCTTTTAAACGTTCTTTACGTCAGAATGTTTAGAAGACGTTTAAAAGACATTTCAAATACATTTATGACGTAACTTTTAAAAACATATGTCCGCTGGATAAAATGTGCTTATTTTCTGTCGCATGAATTTTCATTACATTTATACAAATATAAAAATTTCATACAAAAAAACTAAAGTTTACTTTCGTTTTTTTGTATGAAATTTTTGTATAAAAAACTAAAGTTTTCTAAACTTGGTACCTGACAAAACCCTGACTAAACCTGACTAAACCCTGACAGTACATATTTGATTTAAAGAGATAATTGCATACAATTTTTAGTGACACTATTTTACAAATATAAATTTATTTCAAGAGCAATATTCTAAATTTGCATTATTTTACGATAAATTTCCTACATGAAACTTAACAAAACATTCTAAACTTGCTACACGTTTATAATACACTTTTGATTTAATAAAAAATAGAATTAAAAGAAATAAGTATATTCTTATTTTTTATTATCATTTATATTTAACAAAAAAAAAGTAAAGAAAAACTATTATACCTAATAAAAGCTTAAAATTAAATTCATTTAAATCTGAAGAATACTTCAAAACTTTTAGAGAACAAGCTCCATCATAGTATCTTTCTTTAATGGGTTGAAAAAAATACGAGTAGCTATACTGTAGCTCATGACCTACAGTATAGTTCCTCGTACTTTTTTCACAAATTTCTCTTAAAAGTATACCATATCGTAAAATATCTCCGGCTGTTGGAAGCTCAGATGCAGTTATATAGTTACAGATATATAGTTACTAACTGATATCAGTTAGTAACTGATATCAGTTGTACTTGGTCAATGGTTAAAGGCGAATGCACTTTTTGAATATCCAGTTGTAATCCATAAAAAAACAATTTTTAAAGAATTCAAATTTTTATAGAAATTAGCTTTTGATTTTAGTAATGGACGTGGAAAAAAGCTGAAAAAGCAAGATTTTCTTTAAAATTAGACAAACTTGTGGACATTTTACTTTGTAAATATAAATTAATTCTTTGTTTAGAGTACAAATGTACTTCAGAATGTATGAAAAAAATTCAAATAAAATAAAAATGTAAGAGAGAAGAGAAAATACCAATTGCAGAGCTTCAATTCATTCATTCTCTGAGAACTGAAATATGAAGCTTTAGAACTTTTTATATTGATGGTGTAGATAGGAAAGAATCCAAAAAAATTGAAAAAAAAACAACAACAAAAAGTAGCAATGATAAAAAAAAAAAAAAGGCAGCTGGTTAATTAGAAGGCTTCTACTACAATATAATATATACAAGCATTTATTATAATATATACATAAATAAAACGGCTCAAGAAAAATTAGCAAAAGAAAATTAGACAATCAGTTTGAGGTAGAATTAGAAAAAAAACAAATTTAAATGCCTTTTTTTGATGGGAGAGTAGATGCTACAAAAATGTTTATATAGGCCAATAAAAGAAATTTTCCTAGCCTTATTAAAGAACATTACTCTATTGTAAAAGACCCAGGGGGTGACTATCTTTTTCATTTCGTTCCAGATGTGACAGCTGATAAAAAAAGGCAGAATTTATTTAAGATCACTTGGTTAACTTGTTAAAAAGTAAGAACCAAATTCAAAATCTTATGACTGTTGGAGGAGATAGCACAAATGGGAATACAGGTTGGGCAGGTAGCATCATGCAATGGGTGAAAAAAATATAAACAGAAGGTTAGTTTGGATTGTTTGTGATCTACAAACTGGTGAGTTAGGGTTAAGGCATTTAATTGAAAATTTAGATGACGCAACACTTTCTTATAATAAATGGTCTAGACCACTTGGGAAAGTGCTTGACTCAGCAGCTGAAATTAAAATTTATTCAAACTTCACTTTAGTAAATTTAGGTCCTACTTTAAGTAGTCTCTCACTCAGGAGATTATTAAGGTTTTAAACACTGATCAAAGTTATGCCTATCAAATTTGCCAAACAATAAAGACTGAAATTCTGCTTAGCAGGTTAGCAATGCTGGAAATTGGACCAGTCTGTTTCAGTAAATGGCTAACAACAGCACTTCGATTTTACAGAGTTTGGGTGTCAAATCATGGGCTTACTGGTAAAAATCTAGAAAATTTACGAATGATTGTAAATTTTATTGTTAGTGTTTACATATCTAACTAAACATTAAAGTGAAATCAAATTGGATAGAGGGACCTAGACATGTTTTGCATCAACTAGAGCTACTTAGAACACAGAATAAAAATGTTTTAGATATTGTTATGCCAACAATAAGTCGATCAACGTGGTATGCACATTCTGAAGCCATTTTACAAGCCATGTTTTGCAGCAAAAATAAAAAAGAAAGAAAAGAAGCTATAACTAAGATTCTTAAGATTCGAGGAGAAGGAGATAATGTAACTCAAGTCGAAGATAGTAGTATCAGAGTAAGAAAACACCAGAAATAAATCCTAATACTGATCAGCTTTGAGACCTTATAACATGGGATTTTAGTGTAACTGAGCCACTATTTACCTGCACTATTACATCTGCCACCATCAAAGAATTTATAAACTATCCTATGGAAGTTCCTTCTTGGAATTCTCATACACAGTCAGTTAAAAGATGCGTCAAAATGGTAACTGAAGCTGCAGGTTATGTTTACACAAACGAGAGACAAGAATCTTATATACGTGCTCAGCTTGCTAGTAGACATTTAATATCAAGAAATAGAAGCAAAAAGGATATGACAACCTTGTTAAAAGGCAGGTCGAGTAGCTAAAGACTAAAAAGCGATGTCTTAGTTAAAAACTTGTATCTTTAATACTTTCAATAGTTGGAACTGTTGACAAGGTTAATTTTTTGTATTCTATTCGAGGGCAAGAAGAACAAGAGCAATGAAAAACGCTTACATTGTAAAGAAAAATACCTTATTTGAAATAACTTTAGAAAATATTTACTTTTGAAATAGCGACGCTTTCTCGAGAAAAGTCTTCATTAACAAACATATTCGTGCCTTTTAATCGATACGATTCCTTCAATATTCTTACTTTTTCTTTATATTTCTGAAGATTTAGTATTGTAGTCCTTGATTATCCATCGTTTTTTCGTCCTGTGCGGTGAGCTCTCTCAAGGATATATCCTATATAGGACATAAGTATGCTATATAGGTTCTATAGGATTCATAAATGTAACAAATAAATTCTATAGGATTCCAATAGGACTAATATGATACCTATAGGAACGCAATTGCAATACTATAAGTCCTTTAGGGATCAAATAGAAAGAACAAAACTGCTATAGGGTTAATAGTATAATCCTACATAAATAACATAATTCCCACAAGATTCATAGAACTCATATAAGTATTAACAAATTTCCTAACAATTTGTCTATTATAAATTCTATTAGGTTATATAGGTTTTTTAAATGTAAAAAACAGCTTTCTCACTGTAAATTTATCGTCAACTAACATTACAACGAGCATTTGTCCAGACAATTTCAAAGCAAATTAAAACCTATTGCAGCATAATTTATTCCATAAGGTTTTAATTTGCTTAAAATTATTTTGCGTTTGATAATAGAACTTTTAATTAATTACGCACATTTTTTTTTGTTAATAGCCTACATTTTTAATGATGAGGTGGCGTTGCAGTTTAGTTCGATCCTAAATTTAAATGTTTTAAAATAGCCCTTTGATAATCTTAGTCTATTTATGGTTTTAAAAATTGTTAATGGTTAAATTAATTAATTTTGGGACTTTTTAAAATAATATTGCTTTCGCAAAGTATACATAAGATTTAATTATTCAGTTGAAATCAGAGGCACGACATCTGGGGGGAGCCGGGGGAGCTCACCATTTTTTTTTAGAGGACTTTTTATATGTTTTTGTAAGAAAATTCTAGATACAAAGGAATTTTTTAAAAGTTTGATGATTGTGCCCCACCACTTCGAAATTCATTTAGACAGAATCTAAATATATATATATATATATATATATATATATATATATATATATATATATATATATATATATATATATATATATATATATATATATATAAATATATATAACAGGTGATGCGGAAGTTATCGGACAAAATAAAAACGTCAATAACTTATTTATAAATAAAAAAACAAACTACTATTATATTTTTTTTAAATATAGCATTTATCTTTTAATAAAAATATATTATTTTTTATATGAAAAAACACCACCATCTGCAATTGATCTCAATTTTGCTCTGACGTCTTTCATATGCGACTGTAAAAAGTTTAAATCAATTTCTTGTAGTTTTAGTTTAATGCGATCAATCAAAGCTTGCTCTGTTGAAGCTTGCCAATCTCCCTCGTAAACCTTCTGTGCCAAATGTCCCCAACAATTTTCAATTGGTTGTGCTTGAGGCACATTTGGGGGATTGGATTCTTTATCAACGTAATAGACATATTGGTCCATCCAATTTAGAGAATCTTTAGAATAATGAGAACTTGCTAAATCTGGCCAAAATAAATAGTTAAAATCTCCATGATACTTGTGAATAAATGGAAGAAGTCGCTTTTCTAAACATTCATTAATATAGATTGATGAATTGATAGCTACAGCCTTGGAAGTGCGAAGCAATGGCTCGGACATACCACGGTCAGATATGGCTATCCACATTATTAATTTTTTTAGAAATTTCTCTTTTCCTTTAAAACGAACACTTTCTGGGCATGTCTTTTTGTTGTTTGTGTAGTATCCAGAATTTCCAGGCATGTTGTCCCCTGCAAAACAAAAGTATTTTTCGTCATCAATGACTAGAAGCGATTTTGTGTTATAGAGTTGGTTAACTAGTTTCCTGCTTCTTTTTTTTGCTTTTATTTGTTGTTCTATAGTGTATTTTGGAGTCTTTTCACGTTTTCTATATTTAATATTCAATTTTTTTAACTGACGACCAATTGTCGATTGATTTACACCGAATTTAATACCTATTTTTCTCTGACCGACCCCTTTTCGATTGTTGACAAGTCTCGTTAATTCCGCTTTCTTTTCTCTAGTCCAGGATGTCGGACGACCAGGGTGCTTTCTATCAGAAAACGATTGAACAGTTTCAAGTCTTTTTAGGTTATCATATATTGTACTTCGAGCAAATCCTTCTTTTTCAAAATGATTTACGATTTTTTTTTTTTTTATATTAGGTTTATTTACAAAAAACATTTTTAGTCGCTTTCGAAAAGATTCTCGTTACGCTGCATTTAACCTCATTTTAAATAATTGTGTTTCAAATAATAAAGTTTATATTTTATAGAACGTTTATACCTACGTATAAAACCACAAAAACTAATTATTATGCTCAAATAATGAAATTAGGATTTGTCCGATAACTTCCGCATCATCCGTTATATATATATATATATATATATATATATATATATATATATATATATATATATATATATATATATATATATATATATATATATACAGAATCTAAATATATATATGTATATATATATATATATATAGACAGAATCTAAATATATATATATATATATATATATATATATATATATATATATACATATATATATATATATATATATATATATATATATATATATATATAAAAGACAGAGTCTAAATAAAGTTATTAACTCTGTATGTTGCAATTTTTCTTTCACTAGATCAGCATATATACGCAAGGTTGAAAAATTGATTGGAGTAAATTATTTAGCAATAAGAAGTACGATAAATCTACAGAAGAAATAAAGGTAACACAAGGGATTATAGATTTAAGTAAAGATGTAAGTATAAGAGATAAAAGTATCATTGTTTTTGGTATACAAAATTCAACTGATTCGGATGCTGGAAATAGAAAAAAATTTGATGAAAATATTCTTAAAATTTTTTTTTCTGAAATTAAATCTTGACAAAATAAAAAGAATCCAAAAATACAAATGGAAATAACACAAAAATCGAAACAAGTGTTGGTCGAATTACCTGGTAGTTCAGATAAATTTGCAATATTAAAAGCTGCCAAGCAACTAAAAGATTCTGAAAGTTTTTAAAAAGTATCTGTTCATTCAGATCAGAATGAATTAGAAAGAAAATTTACAAAGAGCTTGATCTTAAAAAGAAATAAACTAAATGAAGAGCTAAATTCGAAAGGTCAGTTAAATAATCCCTTTCGATTTGGAATCAGAAATAATGAAGATAAAAAGATCAGATCAAATTAGTCAAAAAATAAACCAAAACAGTTAAGACAAATTTAAATCAATGTATGAATGATAATATTTCTGTTTGCAAACCACTTGGTTCACTGAACATTAATACAATGCTGGTTGATTCAAATATTAATAGTAAAAAAGTACATCTGAGTAGTCATTTTTTAAACTGTTTTTATACAAACGACACATTACTGAATAACAAATTTGATGAGTTAATTTACGAAACAGCTTGTAATCAGATGCAAATTATTATGCTTTATGAAACCTGGTGAACTGATAAATCAGCAACAAATATTGAAGGTTTTAACTCATAGAAAAGATCGTGGACATATTAGAGGAGGAGGAGCTTGTATATACATAAAAAGTACAATAAAATCTTATCCTGTGACTGAAATCTGTTTAGTTGATTATGCCATCGAACGATTATGGTGTTCAGTTGAGATTGTTCTGGAAAATATCTAATGTGGATGTATATATAGAACAGGTGCTAGCGATATATTAAGTCGCCAGAAAATAACTAAATCTATTCGACATGCTTATAAAGCTTTGAAAAATGGTAAATACACTGGGATTCTAATCTGTGGAGATTTTTTTATTAGACTTGGTCCTCACAGAAAATAGAAATTGGTTTTTTTTTGAATCACTTACCTCCCTTAGGTGGAATTAAAAATGGACACCATATATTGAATTTCAAATATTTTTATAAAAACAACAATATGGATCAAAAAGCAAAAATAAAAACAAAATTATTATATATTAATGGAAGTTATAAAGAACTTTCAAAATATTTTACAAGTTTTGATTGGGAAAATGAGTTTAAAGATTTAAATGCTAGTCAAGTTTATAAAAAATGGCTAAATATATATCCTACTGAATGTGGTAAATTTATTCCAATTATAAGTTACAATACCAGTAAAAAATATGCTCCATTGATGACTAAAGAACTTCGAAAAATGGTTAAGTTAAAGAAAAGGTTATGGTATATTATTACAAATGCAGGCATTCAAGATTTTAACAAACTGACATGGTAAATAGCTATAAAACATTGAATAAAAATGTAAAAAAAGTCAATAAAGATATAAGAGCTTTTGAATTAAATCTGGCTAAAAACTCAAAGAACAACCCTAAAAGTGTTTATGCATATTTAAATAGTAAAATAGTTATAAAAGATTTAACTAAAGCACTCAAAACCTTTGATAGTTCAATTATAACAAATGAATTCTCTTTATCTATCAAATTGTTTAAATGAGTAATTGTTTGAACCAGTATTTTTTAAAAATGAGGTATTAGACCATGTAACTTTTCCTTCAAAATGTAATCTTTATTGTAGCGATTCAAGTTTTAATGACACTGATGTTAAATATCAGTTAGTAAACCTTAATGTTAATAAAGCAATCGATGTTGACAAAGTTCATCCTCGTGTTCTCCAAAAATGTTCAAAATCACTTTCTCATCCATTATCACTGATCTTTAAAGAGTACTTTTATAGTGGTTTTATACCAAACGAATGGTTGACTGCAAACATAACTCCACTATTCAAGAAAGGAGATAAGTTAGATCTTTCAAACTATCGACCAATATCAATAACATCAATAGTATGCAAGGTTATGGAGAAAATTATTCACAATGTTATGATGAACCATTTGGCTTTAGATAAGTTATTAGCAAGTGAACAGCATGGATTTGTTAATGGTAAAAATTTTTGTTCCAATTTATTAGAAACTTTAGATTTTATAACAAACAAAATTGAAACTTGTAATAATATTGGTATAATATTTTTGGACTTTGCAAAAGCCTTTGTTTATCGAAATTATGCTGCAAGCTTTATGGTTATGGTTTTCAATCCTATATCCTACAATGGTGTAAATCATTTCTCAGTAATAGAAAACAACGAGTAGTTCTGGGTGAGTTTGTTTCAGATTGGCAGAAAGTCACAAGTGGAGTTCCCCAAGGTTCTGTCCTCGGTCCACTCCTGTTTATCATATTTATAAATGACTTCAAAGTAAACATACTAAATAAATTAGAATTAAATTTGCAGATGATACAAAAATAATGTCAGTAAATAATAATGAAAGTAACAACAATGCTCAAGACTTGAATAAGTTGTTAGACTGGTCAAATAAATGATCTATTAAATTCAACGGAGAAAAGTGTAAAACAATGCACATTGGTAACTTGAATCCTTAATTTAGTTACAAATTAGAAGATCACATTTTGCAAAAAATAGAAGTTGAAAGAGATTTAGGTGTGATAATATCAAATGACCTCAAATGGGAAAAGCATGTTATCAGTGTAACAAATAAGGCAAATCAAACACTGGGTTTTTTAAAACACGGATTTAAATATGTTGATGTTTCCATATTAAAGTTGTTATACAAGTCAACAATTAGGCCACACCTTGAATATGCAGCATCTGTATGGAGCCAATTTTGTGCTAAAGATTTTAAGAGACTTAAAAATGTACAGCGGAGATCGATAAGGATCAAGAAAGATAAGAACCACTGAAAGGTATCTGTTATGAAGAAAGGAGGAAAATATTAGGTTTACAAACTTTACAAGAAAGGAGAAGAAGAGGCGACTTAATAGAAATGTTTAAAATATTAAATTTAACTGAATATATTAAATTTGAAGAGCCTATGAGTTTTTATAACAGTATGTCCAGATATCGTCATTATAAAAGACTTCATCGACAATATACCAAGAAATTATGCAAGTATCATTATTTAACAAACGGAGTGGTCGACGATTTGAATTTACTGTCACAGAATGCAATCGATTCTGCAAACAAAAACACGTTCAAAAATAGAATAGACAAAATTTTGAACTTTTGATACCAAACTCTATTAACGAATTTTTTTAAATTTTATTTACGAAGTTTTACATATAACGGCTAGTACAGTCAAAACTCTATGTAGTTTTGACTCACCAAACTTAAATAGTTTGTTCAGCAGTTTTTATTTCAAATTATATTATATTATACATATATATATATATATATATATATATATATATATATATATATATATATATATATATATATATATATATATATATATATATATATATTATATATATATATATATATACAACAGCAATATATATATATATATATATATATATATATATATATATATATATATATATATATTGCTGTTGTATGGTTTAGTATTAAAAATACTAAACTCTTGATTGTTGTAAAGTGCTCAATATTTAAGAAAATATATATTTTTTCAAAAGCAGAGCGTTTTATAATTAAATTTTAGAAAAAACAACTTTTAATGGAACTTAAAGGTACTTTTTGGTTGATGATTGCCGATAGGCATGAAACTTTAAGTTCCATTAAAAGTTGCTTTTTCTAAAATTTAATTTTATATATATATATATATATATATATATATATATATATATATATATATATATATATATATATATATATATATGTATATATATATATATATATATATATATATATATATATATATATATATATATATATGTATACATATATATATATGTATACATATATATATATATATATGTATACATATATATACATTTATATATATATATATATATATATATATATATATATATATATATATATATATATATATATAATATATATATATATATATATATATATATATATATATATATATATATATATATATATATTAGGGTGGAGCGATTTTCATAGCAAAAAAAACAGAGTTTAAAAACTAATATTACTGAGACACGAATCAATGTCTATTAATTATAAGATAAAAGTAAAAAAATATTTTTTGATTTTGATGGGATCTTGAGGGTCCTTTTGAGGGTTTAAATTCTTGACAGGTCCTAATATTTTTGAATTTTTTTTTTCCAAACCATATCAACCTTGGACTCAAAAAAAGCAGAAAAAAATGCTTGTTTCATAAATAATAACTTTATTAAAAAAACATTTTAGTGAAAAAAATACTTGCAAAAATATACCTTAAAACCCCCGTTTTGTTGAGGACGGGGGTTTTTAATGAAAAAAACAACTCTACTTTTTTAATTTTAATTTTTTAATAAAAACAAATATTATTTTCAAAATCAGCATATTATTTTGCTTCTTTTAAGTATCAAGTTGATATAGTTTAGAAAAAGAAAATTTAAACAATATTAGGACCCATCAAAAATTTAGAATCCAAAGAGGAACCTCAAGAACTCATCTAAACTAAAAATAAAAAGAGTAAGGTTCTTTTTTCACCAAAAGATATTGATTTGCTGCTCAGGCAAATCAAATTTCAAAAATTTTCAAAATCGCTCCACCCAAATATATATATATATATATATATATATATATATATATATATATATATATATATATATATATATATATATATATATATATATATATATATATATATATATATCCGTTGTAAAACACCCCTGCAAATACATTATTGAATAGATAAAGTCTATCTTTTTTTTCATTTTTTTTTTCAAGTATATCATGATTGCCTTTTCCAATATTGTTTAGTATATCAAGATTTGTTGAATTTTTAATTACAAGATTTTTATTGTCGTGTGATGAATATTTGTAAAACTTCTTCTTTGACCCACGTGCAGCAACTTTGAAACAATCTCAGCCGTTTTAGGCAAGTAGGATAGTTTTGAAGGTCATACTAGTCACTTACGTGTATGTACATACATAACATCATATGTGCATATAGAACATTTGTATTTGCGCGGAGTGTTGCTACATCGACAATCTTTTAGCCTGACTCGCAACAAAGTGCTGCTACATTGACTGACAAATAGCCTGACTCGCAACGGAGTGCTGCTACATCGACTGAGGGTTTGGTTGGGGCAGGCAGTCTATCAATAAATAAATAAAAAATTCCGGTCTTGCGTTTTAATTTTTACTTTTTGTCAACAAAATACTGAAAAACTTTCTGACAATCAGTTAGAGTTCTATATAGATATATATATATATATATATATATATATATATATATATATATATATATATATATATATATATATATATATATATATATATATATATATATATATATATATGTATATATATATATATATTAGGGTGGTCCGTATTTTCGAAAGTTCTTGTTTTTTCAAAATTATTTGTAATTTTGTTCAGTTACACCAAAACATTAAAAATACAAAATTTCAGCTCAATCCGATAATATTAACACGTGTCGCATTGGCCTTAAAATGTCATGCATCTGACTGTCTAACATGCTATGACGATGCTATGCGCAACTAACCACCAAGTGCATTCTGAATTCGCTTCAAGCGCAACTACAAGTCTCTACAAGTCAATTTTGTTTTTACATATTATTTGTTCAATGCTGCATTCGTTTTAGTTTCGTACATGAAGTGCATAAGAAAAGACGTGCTATATAAGTAATTGATAAAAGTGCTAAAATGTCCACTTTTCGGATAAATATTTATCTAGTTGGAGTGATGAAAAATCAAATCTGCGGTAGTAAATTACCATGTAAACGAGATGTTTTGAGTGTACTTTTTTATAACATGAGAGTGGTAAATTTAAATCTTAATGACAGCTGTGCTTTAGTTATTGATGAAGTGGTCGTTTTTTGGAAAAAAGCAAGAATCCCAGTTCAAAACCGTTCAAACTGTATTTCGAAATTAAAATGTACGATAATGTCAGAAATTTAGAAAAATCTAAAAATAGAGATACTGAACGGCAGAGAGAAAAAGAAAATGATTTTAAAGAAGATTTAGACAACCTTTTCGATATTGCCACCTTAAATGCATTAAATGAGATTAAAATCGCCGAAGATAGAGAATTTTTAATTAAGCAAAGGGAAAAAGGTAGAGTAGGTTGTATGTTGGGAGTAGATATCAACTTATTACGTAAGGAAAAGCGGAAAGAAGAACGCACAGCTGCAGAGTTGAAAAGAAAAGAAGATTTGTTGGAAAATTCTAGTTGTTCGATTGCATATTTTGAAATGGAAGATAAGGAAAACGAAGATTCACAGAAAAAAGTGATAAATCAAGACGACAGTGAAGATGACACATATTTAATATCGGAATCTGAACAGGGTCCATCTTCAAACAAGAGAGGACGAAAGACGTTAATGATACCTCGCCTGGCCGTTGCCTTGGACAAATGTAAAGTGAGTGACAGGGATGCAATGCATATTATTTCTGCCGTCCTAGAAGCTCTTAATATAGATATCACCGAGTTTGTTCTCAATAGATCGTCTATCAAAAGAAATAGAGAGATTTTGTGGAAAATAAAATATTCATCAATAAAATCGGTAGGAAATGATGCAAATTTTATTGAAGTGCATTGGGATTCCAAATTATTGCCTGATATCACAAAAAATGAGAAAATTGATCGGCTTCCTGCGATCGCGGTTGGTTTAGATTTTGAACAATTATTAGGAGTACCTGGAGTTGCATCATCAGGAGGATCGGAAGTTTGCTCTGCTGTGTTCCATATCACTGATGAATGGAATTTAACCGAAAAAATTCAAGCCTTTTGTTTTGATACTACAGCATCAAACACTGGACGTATAAAAGGAGCTGCAGTTCTGCTTCAACAAAGGTTAGGGCGAGATATTTTGTGGCTTCCATGCCGACACCATATATTTGAGGTCGTTTTGGCTGGTGTATTCACGAGGACAAAAGCAATTGTAGCATCCGGCCCTGAAATTGCTCAATTCAAAGCACTGCAAGAAAGCTGGAAGAATATTGATAAAATGAAATTTTTAGATTATACCAGCGATGAAGCCGTTTATAATGCACTGAAAGATGTAGCGCCCGAAATTATTTATTTTGTGAAACAGAAACTTGCAGAAGAGCAACCACGTGATGACTACAAAGAGTTTTTGCAACTGACGCTCATTTTTTTGGGAGATAAATCAAATGTGAGTTTTAGGGCCCCCGGTGCATATGTATAATGTCTTATATAAGGGTACATTCTGGCAAATAATTTCAAAACAATTCGAAAAAAAAATTTTTTCCTTATAAATAAGGCCTACCCTAGTGGTCATGTACCCATAACATTCTACCATGTTAAAAACATGTGGATTTTTTAAAGTTTTTTTCCAAAAGTTTTACATATTTTTTTACATCAAAACTCAGATATTGAATAATTAACCTGATTTAAACCTCATCTGAACGTTGATAAATGATCAAATACTGTTTTTAATTTTATGACTAATACTCCACCTGTTCTCCACATTAAATTTAGGTTATTATATTTATACTAATACTTAAACATTGCTTGAACATTTTTTATCATTATTCAACTAGTTATTAACGTTAACTTAAGACGTTAACGTGTTGTGCTAGATATTGTTTGTAGGGTCAGATCTAGAGTGTAACTTAAGTTTGAGTAGGAGATAAATGAAATGGCAAACCATCTATAGCAAAGGACATATTTCATATTGTCATATTTTTAAAAAATCTAAACAAAACCCCGATAATTTGTTTACATTTTATCTATTAAGATAAAATAGATCTTTTTTTATTTATTAACAATATAATCTTAAGTTAAAACTAAAATTTACCATGTGAGAACCTGTAGCAGGTGTAGAAAAAAAATTGTTTTTTTGGATAAAGAGACAATTTAATTTTATATGCTATATTTTACTAAGATTAATGGCGAATACAACTGTTATACATAGGGGATATAATATACAAATTTAAATTGTATGCAAGATTTTGCAATGTTTTATGTTGGATAAGATTCTTATATATATATATATATATATATATATATATATATATATATATATATATATATATATATATATATATATATATTAAAATACTTAATAACATTGCTTAGTTTCAAAATAACTTAACAAATAGAAAACAATATTAATCATATAATGAAGGAAAACCAAAGTTGTGACAATCATATGCAGTGTTTCTCAAAAATCAATACTCAAACAATACTTCTTTCACTTTTATAAAAACAATTTACACAAGCAGCGATGCAGAGTCCCAAACGGACTCCGGCTTTATATCTCTATTTTTTTCAGGTCTGCAGTGTCTAAAAGCTCTAAACATGTTTTTTCCTATTATAAGTTCATAAACTTTTTTATATTTTTAGAGCTTCTGGATACCAAAAATAGGAAGAAGTAATCTTTTTGTGACTAACAAATCCGTAATGCTTTTTGGGACTCTGCATCCCTGCTTTTTATATACTTTTTTAATGATGCTCATAGTGTGTATCAAGGTATTATGTCATGGGTACCTTAAAACAAACTTCTAATTTTACTTTAAATAATCTTACAAGTTTTCTAATATTTTAACTTCAATTTTATTCGATGATGACACAAACTTATTTTACTCTAATAGTAACATCGACCTCTTATTTAAAATAGTCAACGAGGAACTTGTAAATTTAACTGAATAGTTTAAGTTGAAAAAACCATCCTTAAATATAAGTAAAACCAAATGCACACTTTTTAACAAACTAAACAAAAAAAAAATTATTCCATTAAAATTTTTTATTGTATGTATTGATAATTCTAATATAAAAAGAGAGTGCATTTTTAGGTGTATTTCTTGACAAAAATCTTTTCGGGTCATAAGTATAATAAAATATCAAAAAATTGGCATTTTCTATAAAGCTAAACTAAAACAAAACTGTTTAAAAAACATATAATTTTCCTTCATTCACTGCTACTCTTAAGTCTTTAATAAAAAGAAAGGGTGGGTGGAGGGGGATGTTTATTAATTTTTGTAAAATTTTACCACCCACCCCAACCTTATTAAGGCCCTCCCATTTATTAATTTTTACTTGTTATTGACAACAACAAAAAACCAATAAAAATTGGCCTTAAAAATAATTTTTTTGGGCTAAGGATTTCATTTGTTTTTGTTAAAAGTTTTTGTACAACTTTAGCCCTCTTTTTGGGTGATTTTGGTAGTGCTGACTCGGCTCTCCTAACAGCTTTTCCAAGAGTGCTCACAGATTTGTTTGGGGGTGATGTAACAGCTACAGATTTTGATTCTGGTATTTTTTGTCTGCTCTTTCTCTATCATTGCCTTTCTTTTTCTTGCTGAGCCTCCAATTTAGCAAGTCTTCTTTCTTTTCTCCTTTTTGATTTTTTTTCTTTAACTACTTTTTCGCCAAATTTTTCTAACTGACTTTCACAATATTTCTTTTAACGTTCAGCATGAGTAAGAGGCATGTTAAACCCTTGAAAGATTAAAAAAAAGCAACACAGTAGTTATGGAGATGCACATATTACATCTAAGGCTCAATGGATTTACAACTACCCCTTAGAGGCTCTATGTATCCTAAAAGAGAGCCTCAAGGATAGCTGAGCATTCATCCTCCAAATGTTGGCTTTACAAAACATACCTATATCTCGTAGTCTTTGTAGAAAACGTCAAAGAAAGTTGGTCACACGATAATCTCGGTCATTGAAGTTGATAAAAACTCAATTGTGGTTTCAGTTTAGCAAATTTAAATTTTGTTTTAAATTTTGTTTAAAAATTGTCACTCTGTGACAATTTTTTAAAAAAATTCAAAAAATAACTTGAGCTAATTATTTATTAAACATAATTATTATAAAGTATTAAAATATTTATTTAGATGTACTAGATAGAGTTCTTATTGCGCTGGAATTTTGAAATCCTTTTTAATATAAATAAGTTTTACTGGTTGTCTTAGAAATAAAACTATTGGTACCCTAATTGTCACAGCGTGACAATAGTGGTAATAACATTTGATTAAAATAAATGGTTTTCTGAATTTGTCTGGCAATAAATATGTTTTTATCATAAGTAGCAATGATTAGTGCAGCTAAAAACCTGATTGCAATTAGCAAGACAGTTTTTGAATTTTTTATAGGTTCAATTGAACTTTAGCGATTAAAAATGAATTAAATTACTGCAAAAACGCCTATTTTTACCTACTGTTTCAGCCTATATTTTTTTTATGATAGCGGCATACTATAACAAGCTATATATTTTCTGAAAGAGGAGAAGTAGCGCTTTCTACTGATATATAGTGTTATGGATATGGGCTTGGTTTAATTTTTTCATTTTCTGTGAGATGGTTGTGGAATTGCTCCATACATAAATCGAAAGGGGAAAGTAGAAAGACTACTGATGTTTCAGAAAGCCTAATCTTGATGATGAGCTTTTGAAAATCATCCTATATAATCATTATTTAGATTTACCACAAGATGTTTGAGGCTATTTAATAAGTAAAGCACTTATTAAATAGTTTAGAGGGAATAGAAGAGAGTTCTGCAGATTACTTTTGTAAGAATATGACTGAAATGTTATCTGAACCGCATGCTGTTGAAGATTTTCCAAAAGTCTCTAGAGCCTAACTTCGAAGATAAAACACAAGATTTAGTAAACTGGGGAAAATAGAGCTTAACATCAGACAGCACCTTTTAACATTGATTTCTTTCAACAATAAAAAAAAATCCCAGTCAACTTTAGGGTAGTAGTAAGTAGTACAATGATAGGGTGAGTCCAAAGAAAAAATACAAGATGAAAGATTTATAGAGATCATTGCATGGTCGGAACCACCTAAAGGAGAATAAGGAGAAACTAAACATGAGGTAGGGTCAAAGACAAGACACAAATCAAGGAGTAAAGGTAAGTGACTAGGGTTGTTTAGAAAATGTGTCACAACTCTCTGAGTAAGAGATTAAGAAATGCAGAACTTATGGGCTTTAGTGCCAGCAGGGTCAGTGGTGTTAGAGCCAAGCCAGGGACTATTCTAGCAAAAAAATATAGGCGGTAATACCCCTTGTCCTGGAGAAATTTAGCGTAAATATTGCCAATATTTGGTAATTTTTCACAAAAAAAAACAACAATATTTGCCATAAAAAACATTAAAAAAGGTCCTCATTTTGAATTTGAGCAGCGCTAAAATCAGCACCTAAATATGGTTGACGCTGTTGAAAACGGTCTTGAATAGCCCTTGCAAGCTATTCTAGACCATTTTTGATGGTCTAGAATAGCTTGCAGGGGTAATAGGTTGAAGGGGTAAAAAGAAAAGGACATGACCAATTTGATCAGAACAACATTTAAAAGAGTGCAGTCTTGAGAAAGAAAACAATAAAGAACAAAGAGAAAGATGATAGAGTGAAGAGAGTGCTGAGCGGAAGCTTATATAAGAATAGACAAAAAATTCTAACCTGATTACTTAACAAATAAATGAATTGATGTGTAAGTATACCTTAAGCCAAGCATGTGACTAATTTATTTAATGCCGGCAGTAAATAATATTTCATGCATGTCAACAACTCCAATAAATCTTAGTAGGTATGTTTATGAACATATTCATACAAAAAATTCATTTAGAAGAACTCTGCTTTATATTTCTAATAAACTAATTTACAAATCTAGAAATAATTTACTTACATATAAACCCCAGTTCTTAGAGTCTGTTTGTTAAAATCATTTTTCCTAAAAAATTTAATATCATATATAATACACAGTCTACTATAGTAGGTTGTGTTTATCGCCATCCTAACATGGATATTAATGAATTTGATGTTTCACATCTAGCTATTCTATTTGAAAAACTTTCTGTTGAAAAGAGTAAAACTATCTTTATAGTTTGGTAGTTTTGATAAATACTTTGTAAAAACAAACTCAGATAATTCAATCTTGGAGTATTTAAGCATCATTGCTTCAAACAACTTTCTCTTTTTTATATCCTTACTGACAAGTATTACAAATCACTCAAGTACTTCAATTAGTAATATATTTTCTAACTCAATTTCTAAAGACATTTTCTAAGACAATCCAGCAATTATAACATCAAATGATTTGCTGAATGGAAGGGTATTTTATAGTCTTTAAAATACACGTTTGAAAGATATCTCATACCTATCTTGTGTATCTTCTAATAACATCATTATATGTGTTCTAATTAAAATCTCGGAAATTTTGAACTTGTTTATTATATCAATCCCCGAGGAACTGCAAAAAAATAATTATTCCACCCATTTTCAGCAACAAAGGACTGAGCAAGTATTGAGGAAAACACCTAAACTTCTACCAGGCAAGATTTTCAGCAGTCTTGGTGGTCTTTGCAAAGAATTTTGCATGAGATACACATTTTCCAATATAAGATTCAATTGGTTCACGAGTTAAAACCAAATGATGCTCAAATACGCATTCAATTTAGTCAACAATTTCAAGAATTGTGCTTAAAAAACAACGAGTTTTTTTTTTTTTTTTTTTTTTTTTAAACATCTTCGCTTCCAACAAGGCTGCAAGCAGCCACTAATTAAAGTTGGAAGTTACTGAAAAAGAAAAGATGAAGATTGTAGAACAAGATAACAATTGACAGAAGACTTAAAAGATTGCAAATTATATGAGTCAGGAAAGCAAGATGAAGGAAGCGAATTCCAAAGAGCTGATGTTCGAGGAATAAAACTAGATGAATAAGCGTTTTTGGAGCACTAATGAACAGTCACAGAAAAAGGATGACACTTAATTGAATGACGAGTAACACGCGAATGAATTATAGTAGATGGCACAAGAGACGCTAGCTCTTTAGAGCAGTGCCCATTATAGTATTTGTAGAAAAGAGAAAGAGAAGCAACTTTACGACAATGTGATAATGGTTGGAGGTTGGCTGCAAGAGCAGGTCCAACTATGTTTACAACGTGTTTTTGCACCTTGTCTAAAAGAGAAAGGGCATCATTAGAGGATCCGCCCCAGGTATGGCAACAATATTCCATACAAGGCCGGATTTGAGATTTATAGAGATAGAGAATAGAATCCGAAGTAAGAAAGTGACGAGCTCGATAAAGAGATGCAACCTTAGCAGATGCTAATTTTGCAACTGATTTGATATATGGTTTCCAAGCAAGATTGGAAGTAAGAGTTAATCCTAGAAGATGAAGAGTAGGTGACTCATCGAGTACATCACCGTTCATAAATATAGGAAGATCTAAATTATTGCGATAACGATTGGCTGAAAAAAATTGAGTTTTATCTGAATTAAAGTTCACCAGCCACTGTGAGCCCCATGCTGTAGCAGAAGTGAGATCCTTTTCAAGCTCAAATGCCCTCTCCAAGCAACCAGAGGGTGTTGGTTTTTTATCACGACAAGAATAAATGGTAGTGTCATCAGCAAACAATGCCACCTTAGATGAGAGAATATCTGGAAGATCGTTGATGTAAATTAAAAAGAGTATAGGGCCAAGGATAGAACCTTGAGGAACCACTGAAGTTACAGAATAAGAAGAAGAGTGCTGTCCATCAAGGACAACTTTTATACTACGATTGAAAAGGAAGGATTCAATAATCCTAAAGATGTTGCCGGATACACCATAAGAAGAAAGCTTATGGAGAAGACCAGCATGCCAAACTTTATCAAAGTTTGGCATGCTGGTTTTCTTAACCTCTCCACAGAGCCTTCAGGCCTTAACCTCTCCACCTTTATCTAATGCACGATAAAACCTGTCAGTTATTACTGTTAACAAATCAGTTGTAGAACGAGAAGATCGAAATCCGTATTGATGGTCGGAAAGTAAGTGATTAGATTCAAGATGAGAAATTAAGTGTTTGTTAATTAAAAATTCAAAAACCTTGCTTATGATAGGAAGAAGACTTATGGGACGGTAGTTAGACGAATTCGATCGCTCTCCAGAATTTTTGAAGATAGGGATAACAGATGCCGCTTTCCAGCAGGCTGGAAAGCAAGACTCTAATAAGCAATTGTTGAATAAATTCGAGAGTATAGACAACAGTTCCGGAGAACACTTCTGCAAGACAATAACAGGTATGTTGTCCGGGCCACAAGCTGTAGAAGAGTCTAGACAGGAAATCACTTTAGATACAGATGCTGGAGTGATATGAATGTCAAGCAATGGATCAACCTGTTTGTTGGCAATATCAGGTAGAAAGCAACTAGTGGAATCAAGAGATGATATTGATGAAAAGTTTTTAGCAAACAATTCAGCTTTGTCTTGGTGAGGTGACAAAGTCTGAACCATACAAGAGAGGTGGAATTATTGATTTGCCCTTATTATTGATATTATTAAAGATTCTCCAGAAGTCACGAGAGCCTAATTTTTGAGATGAGATACGAGATTTCATGACCTGAGAATATCGGGTTTTGGCATTAGACAAAACCTTTTTACAATTGTTTCTAACAGTAATAAACAGACGTCTGTTTTCTGGAGAATTGTTTTGCTGATAAATATGGAAGTAACGGTTTCGATTGGCAATCGCAGCAGCACAGTGTGAAGAAAACCATGGAGGAGAGTGAGGCTTGACCTGGAATCGTCGAGAGGGAATAAAAGAATCCATGCCAGCCAGAATCCACGAAGTTATGTAAGAAGCACATTTGTCGACAGAAAGACGAAAGATTTCTACCCAAGGGCCATCACCAAGAAAATCACGGAAAGAATCCCAGTCAGCTTTACTGTAGTTGTAAGAGGTTCGATAATAGGGGTATTCAGGTGATAAAGAAGAATGAGATATTAGTTTTAGAGAGATCAAACTGTGATCAGAAGCACCTAAGGGTGAATGTGGAGAAACTGAGCACTGACTAGGATCAGAAACAAGACATATGTCGAGTAGTGAAGCTAAATGATTCGGGTTGTCTGGAAAGCGAGTTGGAAAGTTGACTATTTGAGTTAGGGATTGAGAAAGGCAAAAGTTGTGGGCTTTAATGCCTGCCGAATCACTGATACTAGAGCCAAGCCATTCAGAGTGGTGAGCATATAAGTCACCAACAACAACTATATTAGCAGATGGATAAAGAGAGAGGGCTTGGTCAATATGATCAGAAATAACGTCAAAAAGTGTGCAGTCTTGAGATGAAGGAGAGCGATATAGAACAAAGAGAAAGGCAATAGAGTGAAGTGGTGCTAAACGAAAGCACATAAAAGAATAGTGTGTGGATTTAAACCTAGTTTCACAACAAATGGGTGAATTCTTACAGATGTAAATGCCCAGGCCAAGCATGTGACTATTGGAGTCTTAACGAATTAGAGGAAGATAACTATCAACACTAAGATCACAAGATGAGACAGCTGAACTCAAATTAGTCTCACAAAGAGCAAGTAGGTCTGGTGAACTTTGCAAGAGATAAGGCTCAACAGAAGAAAAGTTACTTCGAAGACCATGAATATTAGTGAATGATAGGTTTAGAGAATTTGGTGATGATGATGATGGTTTTTTGTGTTTTATAGTTTTTGGTACTTTATTCATTTTTAAATTAGATTGAAGAACTTGATTCAAAGTATAGATAGTACTCAGAACACTGTTTAATAGCCCAAGCAATTGTCTCATTACTACTAATAAACTCTAAGCCGTAACAAAGGGCTCCAAATGTGGCCTCCGCAATGCACACCAAAAGTACAAACAGGGACACCATCCCTGCCCAACATGGCACTGTTAATACTTTGATATTTTACAGCTGTTGATGGAATCAGCCTCTCTGAGAGCTACCACAGAGTTCGGGAAACCTGACTACCAGCCGGCCTCAGAACCATAAAACTGAGTTTTAGAGCTGTACCCTCATTAGGAGATAATAGAATGAGTTGCCTAGTCATAAAAACAGAGACACAAGCAAAAACCATGCATTGAGTTTATTCACAAACTCATAATGAGCGATGAAGCCCATTTTCAGCTCAATGGCAACATCAATAAACAGAATTGCAGAATATGGGGCACCCAAAATCCAAGAATAATTATTGAACATCAAATGCACTCAGTTAGATGCACAGTATGGTGTGGAATAAATTCAGAAAGGATTATTAGACCATATTTTTTCGAAAACAACGAACAAGTTGCAGTTAATGTTAATGACATTCACTATCAGGCAATGATTGAAAATTGTTAAGGCAAGAGGTAGAGAACAATCCAGAATTGTGGTTCCAACAAGATGGAGCCACAGCTCACACAGCTCGACTATGGCTCCACTGCGTGAAATCTTTGGCAATCAAATAATATCGCATTTTTCTGATTTTAACTGGCCCCTATGTTTACCCGAATTAATGGCTTTATTTCTTTGGGGCTACCTAAAAGGTAAGGTGTATGGCAATAAGCTAAGCACCATTCAACAGCTTAAGGCCAATAACCAAAAAGAAGTGAGGGCGCTGGGACATTAAATTCTAAGAAAAGTTATGGAAAATGCTCTAGAAAAAGCACATCAGGTCAAAGCAAACAACAGACACCCTTTGAAAGATATTATCTTGAAAACATAATGTGAACATATTTCCAAACAGAAAACTAAATTTTTAAAAATTCCATTATTAAATAAAATCAGATCAAATATTAAAACATGAATTTTTGCCAACTGTATTTACTGAAAAAAAAAATTAATGTCATCAATCTATATACAAAGAGAATCGGCCTCTGGTATTATTGCTAAAAGAAATGATTTAATGATCTCAAATAGTGATCCCTATGACATTTTAAAGTTACGCTACGTCTCAACATGTTACAATTGGTAACAAGGTTACATTTTCTAATTTTCAATTAAATATTAAGTAAATAAACTTGAAAACGCAGTAAATATTTGTTTATCTTTGTCAAATTACTAATTATCATCTTTCATTTTAATTTCATTGTAAAATAGCGTCGTCTCAATTGGTTACTTTTAAAATTAAAGTTTCAATTCACAACCTTATGTCTAAATTGTTTTTTTATTTTCATTTTTCAAAGTGTAACCATTTGAGATGAGACGTAATCTAAAATAATCTCGATTAGAGATGAAACTAAAATATGTCAATAACTAAAAAAAGAGAGATTTATAATCCTAGTTCTTGATGTAATAAAAATTCAGGAAAACCTTATTTAAGACAAACATTTTGGAAAATTCATTAGTTATGGTGATTTGGGTATTCTTAGTATTTTAGAAAGCTGTGAGTATTTTAGAAATCTCTGTTGAGTATCAACAAATAAAAACTTTTTTAAAATACATTTTTACTTGACTGATAAAAAAAATCTTACTGGCAATGTTGATGTGACTTACCGTGCTGATAAATTATTTACTGATGTCATCATCAGCAAATAAATTATCAGTATGGTGTGTCACATAATGATAAAAGGATAATGGACTTTATTTCTGATGTTCCTCATTTAATCACTACAGCAAGGAACAACCTCAATTCTGGAGCTGGTTAAAGCAACTGCTATATGTGGAACCATGGTCAACATATTTCATTTTCTCATATTACTGTTTTGTTTTACGAAGATTTAAAATCTCAGTTGCATGCATGTCTGAAGCAAACTGTTGAGCACATCATACAACCCATTTCAATTCTGAATGTTCATTCAATTGCATAAGTTTTAAGTAATTCATGTAATACTTCATTAAAAATATGCAGATATTGCAAGGACAGCACTTTTTTATGAACCCTTAAATGATTTTTTTAATTGCCTATAAATTTGGAATAAAAATGATTATATATCAAAACACGACTCTTTTTTAAAACCCATTTTTCTGGTTGGCTTTTTTCTATTGTATCAAGACCTTCAAAAACAGTAATGTGTTTTTTACTTGGCCATGAAATTTTAATGATCTCAGTTAAGTTTGTTGTTGAACTCAACTAACTTTAAATTAATAACAACATAAGTTATTAACTGAAAGGTGATTTGACGATCCTTTACAAAATTAACATCAGTCACCAAAAAGATAATCCTTGTTTGATTTTCGTTTCAATTATAAAAACATTCGAAATCAATATCTCAAAAAATCTAATTGCAGACTGTCTGAAAGTCAATCATTCAAACAAAATGTTAAAGGGAAAGTACAACACATATACCACATAGAAGATGGACCAACTCTAAAAAATCAATTGATAAAAAAAGTTTTCTTTTTAAGTGATTTGATATAAAAATTATTTTGTGATTTCTCTTTTCCTGTTGAGGACAACTAAAACAACTTGAAAAAAAAACAGTTATTTTCATGTCCACTAATCTTGTTAAGAATATTATATGACATTAAACATTTTATTAGTTATAACAGATGTTTTATTTATTTATAATAGAAAAAGCTTATTATGTACATTTACTAGTGTTACTATATAAACCAGGGAAGGATCCAAATCAACTAATAAGCGGAATGGCAATTTTTATTTTAGCTATTAACTATTAATTTATAATTTACTAATTAAAACTCTTTTATTACCAACTTAGATATTTAATATTAGATATTAATAATATTATACTTATATTAAAACTAATATGCTTGTAAAGTCACTAAAAAATCACTAAAATATACCTGTACATTGTACAGATATATTTGTAGGTGTAACTTAAGAGATATAATTTTACAAATATGTTGTACACTTTTCCTAAAAAATTTTACTATATAAAAATTTAAATTTATCAAGTCATCAAACATCGTAGGCAATGAAAAAGCCATTTTAAACTGATAGTAACTGTTATAACAGATAGCTTGTACAAAGCTGCCTAGACAAACAGCTTGTGTAATTCACCATGCCAGAGGCAAAATCAATTTCCAGGTATGTAATGCCACAATAGCCTTATCCTTATTTATTTGTTTAGTTATTTTTAGTTTATTCTTTTATATCAATAAGTTTTTTTATTCCTATTATCCTTTAATTTTTAACTAGTCAAAAACAAATTAAATTTTCTCAAAAGAAAAAATCAACTTTAAAATCATTCAATAAAATCTGATAAAATACTTTAAAAAGACTGCATCAAACTTGGAATATTTATTAATTTTTATATTAAGGTTAATAAATCTAACTAATTTATATCTAAAACAGCTCATTTTAAAATCTTATTATTTATTATATCAATATATTATATTATCATATATTAAATAAGATGTGCATATATAAATATATTCTGATAATAAAAAATAAACTTACATTGAGTTTTTTTCTGTAGAAATCCTAAAATATTTATTCTTCTTATACATATTAAAATCTATTTCAGCTCCACGATCCAAAAACTCTTTACACTCATCATTTATATAGAAATAGCTATTTAATTTGGTCCATAGTTGGTCATTTTTATTGCTTACTTTAATTCTCATTGTTTGAACTAAGTTTTCTGACCAAGTATTTAATACATTAATATTATTAATAATTGTAGAAGAACCTAAAACCACAACTGTTAGAGAAAAATTAGATCTTGTCATGGCATCCAAAAAAGTTTGAAAATCAATCTCCTCTGGCCTCAGAAAAAAAACTACAGATTCAGATTCTAATCCAGAAAATCCCTTGGTATCAGTTACAAGAATATTAAAGTTATTTTTAATCGCTTCTGTAACTCCAATTTTTTCTTCTACGAGCGGTGAGTATTTCTGCAAATATGGCGAGTAGTGTACAGCTTTAAAGTTTCCCATAACATCTATTGCATATGCAACTGATTTTACTTCTTCCATGTTGTTACATAAAACAACAGTTTTTCTTTTTATGTCAAAACAAAACATCTCTAAAACAAATGATAAGACTTTTGCAGATTGTATTCCTGACAGATTGTGGAAAGGGAGATAAATCACCTTAGGCTTTTCTGATTTTTCATCTGCAATAATGTTGGGAACATATAAAAAAGTTTTGGATTCAATTAGGATTTCTTGTGCAGAATCTATAAATAGTTTAAGATAATTTGTTCCTCGAATTACATAATTTAGACTTATGGTTTCCATGTCAATTACTTTTTGAGAAAACAATGTATCTAAATAATTTGTTTTACCAGATGGTTTTGTGATCATTACAACTTTACTTTCTTTTAACTCGGAAGAAAATAACTTCTTCAAATGTTTTGCATCTTTTTCATTGACACATTCATCAGAAAGTTCTTCAAGTACAAAACAAATTTTATTATTTTGGATGCTAGCTAAATACTCCAATAATTTAGGAAGAGAAATATTTGTTTCAGCAATATTTTTGTCTTCACACATCTTTTTCCGTAACTTATATAAATTATCACAAACAACAGTAACACTAGGAGGTTTCTCAACTTTGTCAGCAAACTCTTTCATCTCACATTCAAACAAGGAGAAATGGTTGCAACATATATAATATAAGGTCAAGGGATTTTCTGACATATTACTCATAAGACTTTCAACTAACTTTTTTCCAACAACAGATTTTCCTGAACCATATATTCCAGTAATAATTTTTATACGCATATTATTATTTATTGCATTTATTTGTTCACTGTTAAGAGCCCAAGATTTGATCTGCATTTGCGGACTAGGTTCTGAGACCGAGGTTAAGAATAAGCTAGCATCATTAGCATCCAATTTACCCATAAAAAACATAGCTAAACCAAAGTTTTTTAAAAAGGAATTCATTGCATACAGGAAATTTATTTCTCTTGTAGTGAAAATATGCAATAGTTAACCTCCACCAGTTTTCAAATTCCTGCATATCATTTAGTTCATCTTGACATAAAAACAAAATTCTGTCTAAATTAAAATTCTCAGAAAACTGAAAAAACATCTCTTCTAATTAATCTCTTCACTCAACAGGCAAAACAACAGTTCCTAACATATATAACTCTTTGTTTTCAATAAGAGACTTGTTTATATTTTAAAATGATATAATATCATTTAAACAGTTTGCACATTCAGCTTTAATCTGCTCTAATGAAGAAGCAATTCGCACAATAATAAGGCTATATTTCGAAATGAAAACTGATAATTTATTATCATCCCCAAAAATCTTAAATGCTTCGAATTTTCAAGAAAACTTTGTGAAAAACTATATGAATAATAGTTCATTCATTGATCAATACAGCACGAGTATATTCAATCTCATGTAAAATTTGAACAAATCTGTGAAAAACAATAGAAAGGTTGTCTTTTTTACCAAACTGATCATAAGAAAGAATCACATCATTGTTAGGATAATATTTGCTTCCGGCAATGATATAATTAACTGATTATAATTTGTCTCATAGTCCCATATACCCAAAGAAACATAAAATAACAGCAAATAATATATATATATATATATATATATATATATATATATATAAATATATATACACACATATATATATATATATATATATATATATATATATATATATATATATATATATATATATATATATATATATATATATATATATACGTATATGTATATATACATACATATTTTATGAAGAAAAAACACCTTTTTCTATGGTACTTTAAGTTTCATGCCTATATGGCAATCATCAGCCATTGATTACAAAATCAATAAAAAAAAACCCCGCAAAATAATCAATATTTGCGGTATGAAAAAAATAAAATAAAAGCCTCACTTTCTGAACTTGGGCAATTCATTGGCGGAAAAAGAAAAAGTAGCCAAATTTTATTCTCTTTTTTGTCAAATTTTAGCAAATGAATATTAATATAGACACATGAAAGTTTATTTAAAATATACCTCTAGTACTAAAATTAATTTATTTAAGTCAATTTTATGGTTCCGAAAGTTCTTGTAAAATGTGAAAAACGTTATTTTAACCATGAATTTATTTGCATAATCGGATTTAATTTAGCGTGAAAATGGAGCTAACATGTTTAAATTGTTGTTGGTCAGATGCTATACTTTATAAAATATATATACTTTAAGAAAATAACTGAAGAACTTTTGCAATTTTTCTGTAATGTATGCTAACAAAATCATGATAAAGTTTTGTTTTTTCTAAAATTTAGTTAAAAAAGTTTTTTAATAGTATATGCAAACGAATATTAAATATCACATTTTTACATTTAAAGTTTTAAATAACGATGCTTAGTTATAGCCCATTTTTATTTTAAACTTGTGTAACTAAAAACTACATGCATTTACTAAAGTTCTGGTGCTTTTTCATTCAGTTTATGTTTACAAAATGAATTACATCATTATGTTATTCTTATTTCATCATATTGACAAGGATATAACAAAGATTTAACTGAAACTTTTTATATTAGGAGAATTTAGAAAAAAAAAATTTCGATTTTTTTTTTCTAAATTCACAGTATATGTTTAATTTAAATTATTTATATTACTGCTTTTTTATTTGTTTATGTATTCTTATTTTGGTTGACATAAATATAAATATTTTTATTTAGACATTAAAAAAAAAGAAAAAAAGAACTACTTGCTATTCTCCTAATAAAAAAAAATCATTATATTTTAAGCTTTATAATGTCTTCTTTTTTAAACAGTTGGTTTTATGTTGTTATGTAACGTTTTTTTCATTACCTGATGACGCTGACCACAATAGGTCAATGACATATTGTAAATATATTATTATATCTAAAATATATTTAAAAAAATAGTTATACGCTGCCTTTTTTATTAAAATTAATTTATATATATATATATATATATATATATATATATATATATATATATATATATATATATATACATACATTTATCAAACCTTCCCGGTAAGCGTGTGCGGTTGCACGCCTTGTTTGCCCACGATAAAAGTAACTTTTTTAGACTAACTGACCACCGCAAATTGCATCTTTTAACTTATAAAGCATTTCAATAATTCACGGCAAAAAGCTAAATTTATCTACTTACAAAAAAAAAAAAAAAACCTTCAAAAAGGAAACAAAATTGTAACAAAACATTTAATTAAATAAACTAGAAAAGTTTTATACAACTTTTGTATTTTTTTTTTTAGAGTCATTGTTGAAAATAACATTATCTTTAATAATGATTTAACATCAATTGAAAGTTTTGATATGCAATTTATTCACGATTTTTATCAGTCCATATAATTAAAAAACTAATTTGCTATGTACGCTGGAACTATAAGAAATTTTGTTAATTTTTTTCTTACATTTATTTGTTTGTTACGTTTATTCGTTTTAACATCTTTTTGCTTTTAAAAAAGTTTTTGCTATATTTGACGTTTTTTCTCAATACATATTATATAATAGGAAAATAAGAAAATAAATTGTTTTTTATTTGTACAAACTATTATTTGATTAATAAATTTTGTTAACAACAAAATAAGTTAAATAAAGAATAACAGTTTATTTAATAAATGTATTTACCGCATTTGATGCATGTCTGAAAATGTTTCTTTTATATTGCCCAATTTCCAATGTTAATACAAATTACTAGAGATAATGAACATAACGATTGTTCTGCTTAAAAAAATGTATTTAAAATCTTAAAAAGATGTTTTAAATAGGTTCCTAAAAACTTCATTGCGAAAGTTCAGTAAATTAGCAATGCACTAGCTCACTAAATTTTGCAGCATCTTTTTATTTTTTCACATCAAAAAACTTGTTTCAAAAAAAAAAAAATTTCAAATAAATAGCAATTAGTTTTTTTGCTTTCCTACGCATCGATAAAAACAGTAAAGCTTAGCAAAAACATTTGAAAAACGAATATTATAATTGTCCGTGTTTCTCGCGCAATTTATTAAGTATTTCCTTTATATACTGACTGAAAAAATTGTATATCAAATAATATTTTTATTTTCATTATTTTCTTATCTACTTTTTCCTTGACTTGTATCAATTGTGAAAATAAAAATAATAAATGATCTAATAATAAGAAAATAAAAACAAATATTTAGGTATATTATTTTTTTGACAATAAATTTCTTTATTTAATGTTAAATTTTTTTTAGCTTAATTTATTTAGATTTTCTATTTCGTATATTCTTCGCTTCTTTTCTTCGAGTATTGCTGATTTATTCTCTAGTTTTGTTATAGCTTTATTTTGCCGCAAATTCTTAAAACGCTTACTATATAAAAACATGGTCAAATTGTCTAAAAAATTACTTTATGCGTGCGAACGCACGTGCTTCCTGCAAAGGCTTTATATATATATATATATATATATATATATATATATATATATATATATATATATATATATATATATATATATATATATATATATATATATATATATATATATATATATATAAGGGTGTCACAAAAAACAACATTTTTGAAAAATATATGCAGAGACCCCCTTAATGTGTTCTACCTAATACAAAAACACTAGATTTAAAATTTTTTTGAATAAAAAATATTTTAAAGGGTCCCTCAAGACCCTCGAATATTTAATGGGTCCCTAATATTTTCAAAAAAAAAATTTTCAAAAATATGTCAACCTGGTACTCAATTGAAGCGAAATTATATAAAAATTTCAAAAATAATATAGATTTCAAATATAGAATTGTTATTTTTGTTTTTATTACATGAAAAATTACGTTTTTTAACAAAAAACAAAAAAAATGCATTTTTTATGTATTTTTATGACAATTTTGATAATTAAGTTAAAATTTTTCCAAATTAAATATTATTTTTGAAATTTTTATATAATTTTGCTTCATTTGAGTACCAGGTTGACTTTTAAAAAACTTTTTTTGGAAAATATTAGGGACTCATTAAATATTCGAGGGTCTTGAGGGACCCCTTAAAATATTTTTTATTCAAAAAAATTTTAAATCTAGTGTTTTTGTATTAGATAGAACACATTAAGGGGGTCTCTGCATATATATATATATAGTAATTCGGCTGTTTTGCCGGGTACCCAGAATCAGCAATTTTGTTGCAGTACCTGGCACCGGGTATCTTAATAGAAATTTTTAATAAACATGAACCTTATTTGTTGTCACTATTTGTTTTATTCGTACTTAAATTGTGTCAAAATATTAGTAACAGGATTGCTTTTAGTTTAAACTTCAATCAATAAACTTCTTGATAAGTCTTGTTATGAGTGTTATGGAGTCGATAACCACAAAGTCCTATTTACTCAATATATACATGTCGCATTTAAAATACTTTTAATATATATTTTCACAAAATAATCAGAATATAATGCAAAAAGGAAAATTTATTTGGATAAAAAATCAGTGACTCAAAACTAAATAAGAATACAAAAGAAAAAAAAGGGAAAAAAGTATTTATATAGCTTCTTTTTGTGTGAGAGAATTTTTCCACAAGAGAATTTTTCGTAATTACTAATAGTAATACTAATTGTCATAGTGTGTTAATACCACACTCACTGGCTCACACCAGTTACAGCATTTACTAATACTAATACTAATTAAACTTTGAATTAATGAGTTTGATACTTTTCTAATTGAGTTAATATTGCAATAAAATTAAAATTCACTTTTAAACACTGTTTTCGATTAAAATAACTTAATAACTTTAATAACATTTACAATAGCTTAAAGTAAACAACTGTTTAGAATAAACATGTACGATTACTAATAATAAATATACTTACTGTATAAATATATCCAGGCCCAGCACTAGACATTTCAAAGATAGGTGAAAAAAATATTTTGTTGCCTTAACAAAATTAACTTTAAGTTTTGAAATGTGTTTTAATGCAATTTCTTTGAAAGGTTATAAATAGTTTATCTTGAAAATAGTACTTTTCAAAAGCAATACTTCTAAACAATGTCAATGATTGGTTAGCGGAAAAATGCACATGCATAATCAGGGCCAGCGAGAGCTTTTCATGACACCCAGAGCATAGTAGCAATTAGACGCCCCAAAAAGCATGCATATTTGAAAAATAAAATCATGAACAATTACACAAGTTAATGACTGTGTTTTTATTTAAAGTAATGTTAACTTACACCCACATTTTACCTTACATTCATATCTAATCTAGATTGAATAACAAAGATTCTTTGAAATTAATATTGAAAATCCTTTCCTTTTGCTTTTTTTCTAGCTTTTCTAAATATTGTTTTGTCATCTTTCTTATTTCTAAATATTGCTATTATTATTATGTCATCTTATGACAGAGTTGTATCCAATTTCTTTTCAATATTACATATTTTCAATATGTCCAATAGACATTCTTAAATCTTTTTTTTCGTAGTGGCCCAAAACTCATTTTTTAAATCAATTTTGGTTTACTTAAAAGTTGTACACCTTCTGCGACAGGTACTGGCATAGTGTTATAAAAGGTCACAACAATGCTTTGTTAAGCAAAAAAGAAATCCTAAATGAAAAAACTACAGAAAATTGCAATTGCAAACAAAAAAACAATTGTCCAATGAGTGGAAGTTGTTTATAAAAAAAAGTGGTATATAAATGTATTGTTTCCTCTAAGAATGTACTTGATAAACAATATATTGGCTTAACAGAGGGTGAATGGAAAAAATATTTTGCCAACCATAAACAATCCTTTAAATATAAAAAGTATTCAAAAGGCACCATGCTGTCAAAATACATATGGGAATTGAAAAATAAAAATACTGATGATTTTATATTGAATTGGCCCAACCTTAAAACAATACCTGCATATAATTTTATTTCCAAAAAATGCATACTATGCCTACAAGAAAAAATTTAAAACAATTACATATGTGAACCAAGAATGTTTATTAAACAAAAATCTAAATGAAGGCACAAAAATAAATTTTTCCTAAGAAACTACAAAAATATGTGAGCTCAATAAATATTATAATTATATTATAATATTTAATTTGAAAAAAAATTTGTTAAAAATAGCAATATTTAAAAAAAGTATCAGCATATTTCACAAGTGTGAAAATTTACAGTCACTAAGACATTGATGACTTTTTGAAATTTTTTTTTTGATTTAAATTGAAGTTTTATTAATTTGAACATTCATTTCTGATGAGTCTTAATTGATGAAACACAGTGGAAAATGAAAAAAGTTTGACAACTGATTTTTTACAAATTTATATATATTTATATATATATACAGACCCTTTCAGAGACTGAGTGAGGCCCGGGCCATTTACAAATTTTGAGGCCCTTACCATAAAATAACTGCCATTGCATAATAAATAAAAAAACAGCAAATTAGTAATAATTTTTATTTTAAAAAAGCTTTTCTTGCTTTTGCTTTTGCAAATGCACTGACAACTGTTGAAAAATCGAGTTTTCTTGCAATATCACAGTTAATATTCAACATTGCAAGTCCATTCAAGCATTCTTGTCCCATGGTTGAACGGTGATAGTTCTTTACTTGTTTCAACACATTGAAAGACCTTTCTCCTGAAGCCACTGAGACAGGCAAACTGATAAAAATTCGCAAAGCAATTGATATGTTAGGAAAAACACCAGACAGTCCAAGTTCTAATATTTCTTGAAACAATTCTTTTGGTTTGCAATCTGATGTAAAGTTTGTGGAGTAAATTTGTTTCAGAAAGATTATCTCATCAGAAATATCAGACAGTATTTCCTTGTGGTACTTTTTTTGAAAGTTTGTTGTGGCACTGAGTAGTTCTTCATTGCTCATCTTGTTGAAGTGCCAAAGAAATCCAAAAATACTACAAATTTGTTGTTGTGACTCAAATCGACGTTTAAGACCTGCTAGAATAGAGCCAATTATTACAAAAAATACATTGATTTTATAGTGCTGTTCTGAATCAAATTGTGTTTTCAACTTTCGAGTGGTAGAAAATTCTGGTGAAATGTCAATATTCATTGCAATTAATTTTGACTCACTCAGAACAACATCCCATTTTTTACGAATCTGTTGAATGCTGTCCATGAGATTTTTAATGTTTTCCATTTCAACATCTAGAGTTGCATTTCTTGCCTCAATTATAAGATTGGTTTGGTGAATCATTGTGAGGAGCTTCATCCATAAAGATGACATTACAATGCATTCAAATTTTGACAAATACTTTTGAATTGACTGAAGTTCTGACTGAGCTGATACTGTGAGATTGAGAGATTGCAGCTCTTTTAAAGCTGTTCTCAGTGAATTCAAGTGACGGGCAACTGGTTTTACTGCTTCAATCCTTGCTGACCATCGGGTCTTGGAAATACCATGTAGTGAAGCAGGTACATGTTGCTTGAGAATTTTCCACCTTTGTGGACTACTGCTGAAGAAATTGTACATTTGCTGCACAATTCCAAAGTAAAGAATTGCTTCTTTGCATGATTCAGCACAGTCAACACCAACAAGGTTTAAAGTGTGATTTCCACAGCTGGCAAACATACAGTTTGGGTTTTCTTCTAGCAAAACTGCTTGCACACCTTTGTATTTTCCAGCCATGTTTGGACCATTGTCGTATGCCTGACCAGTACACAGTTTAAAATCTATGTTCAACAAAGTTAGAACGTGAAGAATCCTTGCTGCAATTTCTTTTCCAGTTTTTTTTGAGTAATCGTCAAAATAGAGAAACCGTTCTTCAATGGAAAATTTAGATCCATCAATTTTTATATAACAGATAATGAAAGTTGTTTGCTCCTTGTGAGAGCAGTCTGGTGTTGCATCAACAACAATTGAAAAATATTTGGTGTTTTGAATCTCTTCAATAATTTTGGTTTGAACAAAAGATCCACAGAGTTCAATTAATTCATTTTGAATCCGGGTGGACAGATAATGAACTTGTAAGCGCTTTTTGTTCAGTTGAGATTCATGGACCTTTTTCACATGCTCTGATAAAATTGGATCATATTTGCTGAGGAGCTCAATTATTCCGAGAAAGTTTCCATTGTCAGGGTCATAAATGTGTTGACTGGAACCAAATAAAGCAAAGCCCACGTTCAGAAAGAAAAAGAATGACGTTCAAAAGGCGCTCAAGAAGTTTTGTCCAATTACTGGTTTCAGTTGACAATTCTGTTATTAGTAAATTATCAATAGACCTTTTTCTGATGGCTGCTCTACTAGCTGATTTCCATTTGACATTTGTTTGTGTAATACAGACATTTCATGTGCTGGTATTCGGTCTTTCAACTTTCTCCAACCCCGGGTGATATTCCAACCTAACTGTTCTGAAAAGGTGGATACCTTGGAATCACTTTTGTTCAAAAGAAAGCAGGGTCCACAATAGAATGACTGTTGCACATCACTCCAGCAATACCAATCTCTTGTGCATATCTCACCATTGGGAAGAATTTTTGATCTCAGACGAGTAGGAAAGGCGTGATTATAAGAATCTCGTGGAATATTGTTTGGAATTAAAAAGTTTGTTTGGAAACTTTCTTGCATTTGAGTAATATTTCGTTTGTCAACAGTGCCAATGTCAGACACAATCAATTTTGATATATTAGAACAATCTGATTCACATTTTTGGTCCAAATTTTCTGAATAAGAAATTTCAGAATCAGAGATGCAATTATCATTTGAGATGGCTTGCAAATTTGTTTCCCTCTGCTGACTGTTGCTTTGGTGAATCAATGAATTTTCACAATTTGATTCCAAGCTTTCTAAATCTGTAATTCCAGATTCAGAGACACAAGTTGTATTTGAGATGTCTTGCACATTTGTATCTATCTGGGGATTTTTGTTTTGTTGTAACATTGATTTTTCAGAAGATGTAGTTCCGGATATTTCAATATCTGATTTACCGTGTGTTGGGTTGGCTTGATTTTCCAGTGGTCTTAGAAATGATGTTATTGACTTTAGGCTCTTTGTTTCTTCTTCAATTTTTTGTCTTTTTCGCCTTTTGGATGCACCACTTTCAAATTTTCTCTTCATGTTTAAATTTAGCAATGACATTAGTTTTAAAAGTTTTCGATCTTGCTGCAAACAACAATTATTAATGACTGAATTAAAATAAATATCAGAACAAACTTAATACAACACAAATAATTTAATTAAAATAATAATGTGTATTAAAAATCAACTAATTAAGTATATTAAAATATTGTCTCAACATTGATTAAAATTTTATGTAATTGCTCATGTTATCACAATTTAATAAAAATATATTAAATTTCCGAAAAAATTTGGAGGCCCCTATTTAGGTCGAGGCCTAGGCCAAATGGCCCGTGTGGCCCCCCCTCTGATAGGGCCTGTATATATATATATATATATATATATATATATATATATATATATATATATATATATATATATATATATATATGTAGACCTCAGTGGAAAAACCTGCGTTGTCACATTTAAAAAGTATTGAGAAAGTATTTGCTGCTCATTAATAAATGTCTTTATTTAAAGCAAAGAAAAAAAAATTATTGTATAAAAAATTACAAAATGTTTTGTTTTTGAATAAATTTTAAATAAAATAATTATAATATAAATTTTTTTAAATTGCTTACTTTCATTTGCTTTAAATAAAGACTTTTATTAATGATCAATAAATACTTTCTCAATACTTTTTAAATGTGACAACGCCGGTTTTTCCACTGAGGTCTTCATATATATATATATATATATATATATATATATATATATATATATATATATATATATATATATATATATATATATATATATATATATATATATATATATATATATATATATATATATATATATATATATTAATATAACTTGAATGATTAATGTTTTCTTCGGAATTTTAATTTACATTACACATTTTATTTTTATTTAATTGGTTATTTCAAAAGCAATTGGGAATGTCTTTGATTTACCATTTTCATATAAAAATTGTATTTATTTTGAGATCAACAATATAAAAACTGTTTAAAAAACAATTTATCTAGAACTCAGAATATATTCATTTGAAATAATACTAATATATATTTTATTGCATATTTGTAATTAAATAGTTATTTACTTTGTAGAGTAAAATTTTTGATTTTTTTTTCAATTATATTTGATAATAACTTGTTATTTTATTATAACTGATATTAAAATGTTTCCACGGATGATGAATCAAAGTTTCGTTTGACACCTGAACTATTTGATTAATTATTTAAAGCGCGTAAAAATAATTCATTTTTATTATTATAGTTAACTGCTAATGTGTTTTAATTATGAAAACAGGAAATCAGAGAATCAGTGACCTGGGTTATTATATATTATACAATTAGGGGCTGTTTATTTTTTCAGTCAGCCTGGCTAAGTGGGCCCAGCCCACTTAGCCAGGCTGACTGAAAAAATAACTTGGAAATTTCATGTTTACATTGCAATTTTAATTTATATTGGAATTATGGATATTTATTTTTATTTAATTAGTTGTTTTAAAAACAATTGGGAATATTTTTGATTGGATAAAAAAATCAGTGTAATTTATTTTATCTAATCAGCTAAATTCATGAGTAGGGCTGGCTCACTTGTTTGTGTTTATATGGAAAAAAATTTTTATAGGTAAAAATTAAAAATGACAAGGTCTTATTTAAGTGAGCCTGCCCAGCTAACTGGGCTATTGCGACTCATATAAATAGCCTCTTAGTACTACATAATCAGGCATTAACAATTTTAAAAGAAAAGAAAAAAAAAGATTATTAATCATTATGTTTTTGCAAGTGCCTGTAAGGTAAAAAACTTCGTTATTTACTTCATGATCATTATAAGAATTTCATTAAAATCCTGTAAATAAAAAACAACAACAAAAAGCTACATAACATTAATAATTTTTAAGAACTATTTCCACTTTATTATTTAAAATTTTTAGTTTTATATTTTAAATTAAAAACTTTTTAAAAATAAAATAAATAAATAATTCTAAATACAAAAGAACATTTTATTGCACAGTATTTTTATAGTTGCGTTTTTAACTATTGTAAAATATAACTTGAAGCAAAATAAAACAGTAATAAAAATTTGTTTGCTTAAATTAAATAGCATGAAAACAATTTTAAAAGTTTCAAACTAACTCATAAAAGTTTTAATTACAAAAGCCTTATAATCACTTACTCTCTAGCTTGGAGCTATTTCAGAACAATTTTTCAAACTTAACAAATTAGAAAAAAAAATTTGATGAAGAAAAGTAACAAATAAACTTTTGTGTATATAATGAGTAAACGCAAAATTATGCTTATAAAATAATCATTTTAATAAAATAAAGCAAGCTAAATATATACCAAAATAAAGTTTAAAATATCCTTTAAAGTTTATGTGGAGAAAATCAAAGAACAATTTTTTTCACTGACAAAATTAAAAGATTTCAAAATTTGCATAACAGGGTACCTTGATGTGTATGCTATCTTTACATATAAATGGTCTTCTTGGGTCAGCTAGATTGTCATTTGAGGATCCATGATAACCAGGGTTGGCAAAAAACTCAACCCAAAAAAACCTAAAAAAACCCCAATAAAATTCAAATATAATTGGGTTTTTTTAGGTTATTTTAAAAAAGTTTTTTTTTAACTTTACAATTGATTTTAGTTGCTATAATTTCTTTATATTACCAAATACGATTTTTTTACTGCAAATATACTTGCATATACTGCATATATATACAAAATGGTTTTTAAATGTAATTACAATGAAATAATCTTAGTTAGAACTACTTTCAAAACAATCTAGAATCCAATCAATTATTTTTTGTAGCAAGTTGGTAATTTATTAATTTTTAATTCAGATAGCAAGTTGGAAAAATATTACTGTACTAAATATTAAAATGTTAGCGCAAATTAGTTAAATGTTTATAAAAAAAATAAAATTCATTTCATTAACAAAATTTCAAAATACAAGAGATAACTAGTTGATAAATATTTTTCCTCTGCTCTCAAATGTCTGAAAAAGCATTTTAGATATACCATTTGATATTTTAGTATTTGATCTTTATTTCATTATTTCATAATATGCTTACAAAAAACTTCAGTTGCTTTAAATATAATATATAAAAGTTAATTTTTAATTGCACAAAAAATTTTCCTTTTTCAGCTTTTCTCTACCGCATATAAACAGCAAGTTATGTAGCTTGGGTAGTTAAGTGACTTATCAAGCTACATTTCAAGAACCACATATCAAAACATCATAAAAGTTGCTACACATCAAACTAAGATACCTATTGTTCTAATAAAGTAAAAATTATAGGTATAGCTTGTCTGTATCTAATTATTTGCTTATTTAAAATGGCATTTTATTACCAAGAACTTAATTTTTTTCTGCAAAATTTAGGAAATATGTCTCAAAATTAAAAAAGAAGGGATAACAGCCGATGTTATAAAACAAGTACCACTTAAGAAGAACTAGAAGCAGCTATAAGTAAAGTGAAAAAATATGAGTTTATCATAAGGAAGGCTTCTAAAACATTCCATTAGGAACACTACATAAAAAAAATTAAAACTAGGAGATCACAGCATGGTGCACAAACCAGACTTGATAGTTAAACAGAAAGTTAATTTTTCAAACAATTACTTATATGATCACCTGGAGGAACAAAACAGGGGTGATGCCTTCCAGGAAAAATTAATCAAGGCTTAGGTACAAATCCACTTGCAAAAGAAATCTAAAAAATAAAAACATTATGTAGAGTTTAATATCACCCAAAATCAGTTGTTCATTCTTATCTCATTTTAAAATGCAAATATGCTCATATGAAATTAGAAAATTAATTATGCATTTACCGCATAGTGTTGTTTTGGCCAAGGATTTTTCAGGAAGCTGGACAGTATATTGTTCTGTTAGAAAAATTGTAGCAATTAGGCTAACAGTTTTTTTCTATTATGCAAACATGTAGATTACAAGTTGTAAACTTGTGCAAACTAATTTTTGTAACATGGTGAACATTAGTTACATTAGAACATTAGGTTAGTACAAAAACTAGTTTTGCAACATTTATATTGTCTTAACATCTTTGAATAACTCAGTTACCATAATAATTTTTATCAAGATTTCTCTTAGTCAAAAATATTTTGAAATTTAATGCAATTAGATAACACCATTTATGTTTGAAGAAGTCCCTTTGTGCACATTATTACATTATATATAATATTACACTTTGTGTTTAATATAATGTGGTAATAGACTAGTGATAAAACATTTAACTCACAATCAAGAGGTTGAGGTTCAAATCCACGCTGTGCCCTCACTGTGATGATCCCTTGACTGTAATGGACACAAGAGCAATGGGAAGGTGAAGTTATAAAATTAAAAAAAAAAATTACAATATACATACAATAATTAAAATTTGGATTTATGATCAGTTTTTAAAAAAATCCATAATACCTTAAAAATCCCATTTGGGTTAGTTTTTTTTTAAAAACTCTGGGTGTTTCCTAACCCTGACGATAACTGTGTCTATGTAGATTTTCATTATTTTTTACAACTGTATTTTTAAAACAAGCTTAATGCCTATACCAAAGTCCATAGAGAAAATACAAAACAAATTCCAACCTTCACAATTTAAACAAATTCAAGAACGGCTCACACCTATACAATGTCAAAATGATAAAAAAGCACTATTAATAAGAAGAAAGATAATATTAAAAAAGAAAATATTAACAAGTTTTACTCTTTTGTCAAGCAAAAGTCCAAGTGTTATTTACATGATGCACCACTTGTAAATTCCTTTTGTTTAGATGATTATCAAAAAAAAATTTATATTTTAAACAGTTTTTTTGCATCTGTCTTTGTCACAGATAACTGTGTTAGTCTGCTGTTAGATATTCCACTCTGTCAAAACTCTATGAGTAACATATTATTTCCCTATGAACTATGTTGTTTTATTGCTACAAAAACTCAATAGCGACTACTATTGCTATTCCTCATTCAATTTTATTCGAAAAATCAATGACCACAAATGATATACCAAAAATCAGCCATAATTTATCTAAATTTAAAGAAACCCTTCTCTACCAACCAACTTTTGAACTGCATCGTTGACCTGTATACATGACCTGTATCATTTGCAATGTTATGGAATTGATAAAAGCATAAAAAACTATCTATTAGAAAATAACCAATTCATAATTTCATAACATTAATTTTTTTTTTTGAATTACAGATCCACATGCACTAAAATGTTTGCAAAAATTTAATTAGTTTAAAAATAAAAATTTTAAATCCAAATTAAACAGTATTTAATACCAACATGATATGATACTAACTGTAATACGTACATGATTTAATATCAACATGATATAATAAATGATATTAAATGCTAACTGTTTAATTGGATAAAAAATCTTGTAACTTATTACTCTCAATGTGTGTGTTGGTATCTCATACTCCAAACATTCAAAAAAAGCAAAAAGAGTGGAAAACCACAGGGAACTGTACATTGTAAATTGTTCTTAGTTTTTATTAAATATATAATTTATTGCATTGATGGAGATTGTGGCATTAAGCTGTTTGCAGATGATATCAAGTTATACCAATCAAAACCAACAAATGTTTTGGTTTTTACCTTTTCATTCCTATTTATCAAGTTCCAATACCAATATAAAAATTATTCATTTCAGGATATTAAAATCACCTTCTGATACAAAGTTTTCTAATCATTGTTCTGATATCTTAAATACATTTAAAACTATTCATCGTTAACAACTTTCAAATTTTATTAAATTCCTGCAGTTTTTGTGCAGTCTGAACTAGAATCTTCTACTCCAGTTTGGAGCACTCACCTATTGAAAGATATAAGTAGGATACAAAAAGTCCAAAATTATTTTACAAATATTGTCTGCAATAGATTCCATATTGCATATACTGATAAGCTATCAAGACTTGTTTTCCAACTTGAATCTCTTGAGTATAGCAGAGTTAAATTTGAATTTTTTATGATTTAAAAAATGTGCGCAATCTTGTTGATTTACTCTTTTCTAATTTTTTTTTTTTACTTTTTCTAACTGAAAATGTTTTACAAGAAGTCATTCACAACAATTTACTCTGCCTAATAAAAACATTGATAATACAAGAAGTTTGTTTAACAGCAAAGTAACTATCAAAGTATTGAACTCACTTCCTGACCACATAGTGAATTCACCTGGATTCAAATCAAATTGATCTACAATGCCATTATACAGTTCTTCAATTTGTTCTATTAAAAACAAATTTTTATTGACTTGTTTTCTTTACACTTACTCTTATTAAAAATTTTGCAATTACCTGTCTGACCTTTTTGTATTTGTACATTTTTTAAATGCAAATGAACAAAATGCTTGTGGTAGATACAAATGACATAAGTCAAAATAGCAAATGATAAAAAACACATTTAGTAATTTGATTATAATGTATGTATATGTCAAAAAAAGAGTCAAGTTTTTATTTGCAGAAAAGTTTACATTTTATAGATTTTTAAAACACTTCAAAAAGGTTCAAACCCATATCTTTGCTTTCTTTATTACATATTGTTTATTTTAGTTTCATTTATCATGTTTTTTCATATTAAATGAGTTTTATATTGATTCTAAGTATTGTTTAATCACTTAATATAATATTTTAATAAAACAAAAATACAAACTTTATATAGACAGTTAATCTAATATATATATAAAATGTATTCATTAATCATGCAATATGCTAATTTATAACTTTTTAAATGAGATATATAAAATAAAACACATAGATAAAAATGCTCCTTAATGATGTCAATAAAGAAAGAATTATAGCAATAAAGAAGTATAACGAAACAAGAAAAACAGATATTGATCAGGAAGAAAAAAGAAAAACTATAAAAAGATAAATGCATTGTCCTAGCTGCCCTTTAAAATTACCAAATTTCAACAGATAAAAAAAAAGTAGAAATTGAACTACCAACAAATCTGGGAAAACTATAATTCATTGTTTATATGAGTGCAAAATTTTAGATAATCACTGGGCAGTCAGAAAGTCTTTTCTATCAAAGTTCAATATTGTGTAAAGGCTTAAGTCCAATTTAAAACTACACACAATGGCTAAACAGCCTACACGGAAATGTGCAACTGCCAGTCTTTATGTGCAGTGCAAAAAGACCAGAATTGCCTAATGAAGGTGGATTGTTTGATCAAATAAATCTCCATTTAGCTTTCATTACACTTGAAGATTCCATGATTGGAGGAGTAGTTGTGGAATCCATATGATAAGTAAAAGAAACATATATAAATATAACAAGTAATACACATCATAATAAAAATTCTAACAAACATTTAACTTTATTGAACTGTTAATCAGAGTGTAAAGACGAATTTAAATTAATAAAGTAATTTTAAAAATACCTGTAATAACAACAGAAGTGCATTCTACTTGAAAAATACTTTCGGTTGACCTTTGAAATGTAAATTTGAAACAAATTTTGGAATTAACAAGCATGAAATTTTCTGTTTTGACAAACAATTAAGTATTCTTTCTTCTAACAACAACCTAAATTTGATATGCATTTTTTTTCCATATTAATATTTATCCGATTTTGTTTATTTAACTTGTATTCAACTTTAGCACATTTTTCGCCATTGGGTAAAATAAATACAACAATCAAACCATGTAAGATTCTGTATATGACAGTACTATAAGATGAGAAAAAAAATATGGTAACTTCTAAATTTTATAAAGTTCATTATATAAAATTCAATTCTTTAATACTGCCATTCACTCTCAATATTTAATTTTGTTGATGCCTGGTTTCATAAACTTAGCCATGTTTGTTACTAACCGTTTAAGTAAAATATCTTTAATTGAAAAGAAAACAATTATCTTAAAACTTTTGAAACATAATTCAATATGGAATGACAATTGGATGAATAAAGTTTAAAATGGTCTAACTAACCATTATGTAACCATTTTGATTTAAACATGGAATGTGGTCTTGGTTATTATCAAGAAATATTTTATCAAAAATATAAAATAATTCATTTATAGAATTAATAAATAAAAAAATGTTTGAATAGAAGTCCCAAAAATCTCAAATTCAAAGAAGCAAAAAATTCAAAAAACTTCCAACACAAAAAACCGTTATTCCACCTCTGCATAATCTCCTCTGCACTTATCTTTAAAAACAAAATAACAAAAACAGTTTAAATGTATTGAATAAATTCAAACTATCAATTTTTTAAAATTACTATGATGTCATTTTTATGAATTTACATCTATCAAATTATAATTAATTCATGATGTTTGCTGTATTTTCCAGAGTGATCAACAGCTAACAATAAAACTTTAATTATTTTTTACAACTAATTTATTTTAACTAAATTAAATTTCTAGCAGAATTGGCAACACCTGATAAGAAATGCTGTACCATTGATATCTCAAAACACAATGAAAGGTTTATAGCAAGTTTAAACAGACATTAAAATATATTATATAAAATTTTTTGATTTCTCCTGTAATTATAATATACTTTTTTTATTCGATTTACCAATTTAAACATCTTTTTTTTAAGAAAAAGTAGTAATTAAAAAATGACTACTTTAAACATTCAAAATTTATACATATTCAACAAACATGGAATGACGCATAGAGATATTTTAAGTACAATTGGATTCAGAAAAAGTTACCATTACTCGTTTCATTACTCATTTTATGAAAAAGTAAAAGTATGATAAGTTATAACACATCATCAAATTCATTTTCTACAAACTTCTATGTAAAAAAATAATAGAACTTATTATTATGTTTTAAAATTAAATTTAAATAATTCATTTCCTTTCTAACATTCATATTCTAATAAGAGTAAACTTCAGATTTAAAATAAATCTAAAAATTCAATTGGTTAGTAGAGATTTTACACTTTTCTAAAGATCAAGGTAAGTTTTAACCAATTTAAAATAAAGATGAAAACCACAAAAATTTAAATGTAAATGACTTTTTATTAAAATATGGTAAAAAAAAGAAACTCTAAAGTTGAAAAAATTTTTTTTTCAACTCAAGATAAAAATTATTTTAATTATTTTAAAATTATTTTAATTATTTTAAAATTATTTTAACAATTTATTTCTATTCATGACTAAAACATTCTTTTTTGTAACAATTATTTTAAAGCTTGTTTTTTATATATAACATTATTCTATTTAAATTAGATGGCAGATTTTCATTAACTAATAAAACCTTAATAAAGAAGACAAGACTAGCCAGATCAAAATAAGTCAATTTTTATTTAAAATAAAGACCAATGAAACTTTATAGCGTATACTTAATTCTCCCGTAAAGATATATAAAGTTTTATACTTACGTCAAAAAAATTTTATTTTTTTATTTTCATTTAAAAATTCAAGTTTTTAAAAAAACAATGTCTTCTTTATTTTTATATTTACTTCAAATAAATGTGTAAGTTTAGATTTATTTTACTTGGTTTGCAATATCTAAATGCTAATCTATCACATCTTACTTTGAAGAAATCTTTAAATCTTAAAGGAGTCCTTTATATTTTTTTAAATGTCCAAGTTATTTGATGTAACAACTAAACCATTTACAACCAAAAACACTAAAATTTTCTGTAAAAAGACAATTATATGGACCAACTACAGTTTTTGCAATTGCAATTAATTTTACAATGTTAGCTATTAATGGTTTGTGAGAAATACTAAACCTACTTTCAGCAATATCAATTTTCAACTAACACTTAAGCCCAATAAAGTTTATCGGTTAAATTGTTTTTTATACTACATTATTTCAACCTAAATACATCATCTGCAAAAAAAAAACGTAAAAAAAATAAAATTTTATAGAAATTATGAACTATTTCTGAATTTTCTGGAATTTTTAATTCTCAAAAATCTTAATTGTTGTAATTTATAAAGTTCTATTCATATGTAATTTATGAAGTTCTAAGTCAGCCACTATCAACTGTCATCTACTATTATTTATCAAAACAAGATGGTACTTAGCATCAGAGATAGCTATCGATACTAGAGTATTTGTCATTTTATAGATAAAATAGCATGATCCTGATCAAGCTGGAGCAAACATATGAAAACACTTTTCATTTATAGCACCAATAAATCTAAAAAGTGCTGAGTAATTTCAAATTCATGTGCAATTTTTTTCCAACTAATTTGGTGCTTTTAAATACTCTTGTGACAAGTTTTTTAAAATAGTAGTACAAGTTTCATAAACAATATATTTCATAAACCAATTAAGGTAAAATAATAATTAATAATTTTTTAATTAAAACTAGTCATTATCAAATTTATTGAATTACTTATTTTATTTATTGAATCTTGATACTCAACTAAAACCAATATATTACATTAAAATAGTTATGTAATAGTATGATATAAATACTTAAAAAAACAAAAATAGTTACACTTACCATATAAACATTCAGCAAGATCTATTTTTCCAATTAAAAAAAGTTGTTCTTTAAACTTACTTAAACTATTAAACCCAACAAAACTGTACTGTTTCAAAGAATTAATTAATTCCAAAGATGATGTAACATTTTCCAGACCATCAATATGTCAGTTTAAATATTTTATATTTTCAACATCATCTTCAACCAATAGATTTGAAATTGTTGTCATATTATGCCAATATTCATCTTTATTAAACCACTTTGGAGAATCATCCATTTTTAACGCTAGTTGATTGAAATTTTGTTTTTTTACTCTAATAAAACTAAGCTAAACTAAAGAATCATAATTATAAAAAAAAAAGTTACTTAAACAAAAACTTTAAAATTGTTTTAGTGAAGGTAAAAGAAACTTTAAATTTTTTTTATTTATTTTGATTTTATTTTAGTGCCAGCATAAAATGATTTATGATTAATTTTAGAAAAACCCTTATTTCACATTGAGTGAACATAAAAACCATTCCGTCTAGCTACATTAAGTAATCTCAAGCACAAAATTAACATGAATATATTATACTTATATTATTGTTAATTATATTTCTTAAATGATTGATTTTACTCCACATATTGTGTGGATTTCATTTTATAACAACAAAGTGATAGAGTAAAACCGGGTCAAACCGCACACCATATCATTCCGCACACTGATCCAAATTACCAAATAAAAACTAAACAGATATGACTATGAAAAAAACTAAAATAGATTCAAATACAGAACTCTAGTCGAATTGATAAAATTATATACCAATTCAACTCCACTTTTTTCTTTTTATATGCACTTTAACAGGGAGTCAAAACTTTTTGCATAATTTTTATTGTTGCAAACAAAATAGCGCTTGAACCGAAACTGATATAAAAATAGTTTTAGCACTACCTTGTTGGAAATTTAATTTTATTTTTGATAGTATAATTTTTATGCAGCTAGAACAAAAAGTTAAATTAAAAATCAAAAAAGTAAAAAAAACTCTTTTTACTGATAAAACCGCACACTTGATTAATTACTTAGTTTAGTTTTTAGAAAGTGACTAAGCGCCAACCTTTATCTAATTAAGTTAGTGTTAATTCCGGTTTAATCAAAAATGAACTATAATGTTATTTGTTAATATAACGATCTCTTACTCATTAAAAACCAATTATTATATTATTTCTCAATATAATCATCACTCACTCAATTCAATTTACCTCACTCACTTTAACATGTCAACTAAAAAAACAAAAGCATACAAGAAAGATGATATACTAGCCGCATTAACTGATATGAAAAAAAATAAAGCATCACTGAAAAAAACTGAATTCAAACATGGCGTTCCAGTCTCAATGCTCAAAGATCTCAAAAATAACAACAACAAAGACTTCCATGGCTCAGGTACAACAACGGTAATCTTGAATGAAACAGAAAGATTGATGGTACATGCGTTCCAATTACTTAGTGATTGGGGTTATGGTTTAACCCGAAATGAAATCCTAAAATTTGCACGTGGCTACCTTAAACACAAAGATCAATTGCACTTATTCAAAAATGGCAAGCCTGGTATTGACTGGTTTAAAGCCTTTATGAAGAGATGGTCAAAAGAAATTTCAACAAGAAAAGTGGATAACTTAGCATCTAAAAGAGCAGCTTCTTGTACGCCAAAAATAATTGATCAATATATTAAATACGTTGCCAAGCAATATTAACAGACTGATATAACTATTGGGTCGCATATTTGGAGTTGTGATAAAAAAGTTTTTTTGGGTGATCAAAGCAAAGCAACCGTATTGTGTCAAAAAGGGACAAGAAGTGTATTTAAACTTACTGGTAACAATGAAAAAATTCATTATACTGTAAGCAATCGCTGCAACGCTGATGGGCATTTTGCACCACCATTTGCGATATACAAAGCTAAAAGAAACTTTTGTCCTGACTGGGCAAGAGGTCGTCCAGTTGGCACCAAATATCAAATTTCAAAATCAGATTGGTTGGAGCACGATACATATATTGAATGGCTGAAATAAGTATTTATACCCGAAACTGAGCAAATTGGTGGTATTCATATTTTAGTATTAGATGGGCATACAACTCACATATCTTTGGAAGCGGTATTGATGTGCAAAAAACACACAATAATCTTGATTTGTCTACCAGAGCATTCTTTACATATTCTACAACCATTGGATAGAGGTGTCTATTGTCATGCCAAACAAGCATGGAAAGAAATTCTTACAAAGTAATACAAAGACTCAAAATGTAAGAACTTAGATACACAAACTTTTCCACCGTTGCTCAAACTGCTGTACGAGAGTGGTAAATGTTTTACACGCTTGCATGCAATCGCTGGTTTCCAGTACACTGGCTTAGTTCCACTTAACAAAAGCAACATAAATCATAAGGCATTAGCAATCACATAAATGTTTAATCTACCTTCATCAACTTTAGCAACCTCCACAGCACATACATTATCTTGCTCAGACACAGCTTTATCACCTTCAACAGCTGCTGCAGCACCTACTCCACAGTTGTGCAAAGAAACATGTTTACCAAAGAAATATGTAGTTAGAGCCAAATTTTTTTGTTGCAAAAAATGTAAAAACTTAAATATAGTTTTCTAAATATAAGTTGTGTTAAAAAAAATAATAAAAAAAAGTTAAAATTTAAAAAATTCAATGTTTTCTCAAGTGTGCAGTTTTATCAGAATGTCAACTAAAGCCACACAATTTTTTTTTCTTTACATATAATATTTTCGATAATTTTATTATCATTTTTTTAACATATATTAACCTAATCTTATGTTGTCTTTTAATACCTATCTAATAAAAAAAAAACGAAAAAAAAAAAAAAAATTAAAAGAAAAAAAAAAAACATTTAATTTTTATTGTGCAGTTTTACCCGGTTTTACTCTATAACTTGTTAAAATATAAAAAAAAAACTATTTTTTAATATTTAATTTTGTATTTACACTTTTTAACTGTATTTTAATAAATGTATTTATACTTTCTAAACAAGATAAACAAGTTGAACCAATAATAAATAAATTGAACTACTTTGACATATGCTTTCAGATAACAAATATAAATCCATGTTTAAGTATTAATTTATAAACCCATGCATAAGTGTTTAATCCATCATGGTTTTCTGGAGATATGACTGGGCTGGATTGGTGTAGCTAGGAGATAAATCTTTTATGCTGGTTACTAACAACAAGACTCTACTAAATGACAAACAGCACAGACTTACACATTACACCTATACACCCTCATGCACATACAGCCTGTTTACATCGTTTGCATGCTTTTTGTTATTTTTTTAGATACTCTATCTTTGTTTGAACTCATTCTTATTTAGATGATATTTTCTTTTAATAGATAGTGTATGGTTATAATGTAGATATAGATTTGTATGTCATGTATATGAGGTTATCATGTGTGATATATAAATATATATATATATATATATATATATATACACATATATATATATATATATATATATATATATATATATATATATATATATATATATATATATATATATATATATATATACAATAGCGATTGTTTTTAACTAGCGGCTTACGACATGTTTTGTTGATGGACATCTTTTCATTGTTGTTTTGTTATTGCCTCGAAATTATGTTTACTTCGGATCGTACAGATAGCTTTACTTTTTGGAAATTTTGATTTAGATATGGTCTCAAAGTTACTCTCAATTCGGACCATAGAGAAAGCTTTACTTCTAAACTATATTTTTTTCTGCTTCGTACATCATTTTTATATCACGACTTACATTATTGTTATATCACCCGAAAATAATTTTTTAATCACTTATTTGGCTAAAATTTATCTGGTCTTATTTTAGTATTTAGTTAATCTTATTACAATATTTTTTAATATATTATTTATCCGCTGATTTTAATATTATTACCATTATCATGGAACCTTTACGCTATACTATCTTACATTCATTACTCAGCTTTGTTTTAATTTTCACATGCACATATTTTGTCTTTTATTAATAACCAGAGAATTTCTTATATCTTTCACTACATTTTTAAATCTTTACATTTTTGCAGGCGATGTATATATTTTTTCTACTTTTTCATATATTACTTGATTTTTAGTTATGATTTTAAGTTGCGCAGGTTGTTTCATTTTCTTAAACTTTAGATTGGTTAACAAAATTCGAATGAAGTATCTATGACAGCGTTAGAGTTTTTTGAAGACTCTATTGTGTTTTATTCAATTTTAAAAGGGTTTTTAATAAGGTATATTGCCATTTGATTGTTTTTGGTTTATTTGTGCTGGAAGTATCTATGTGGTTTAAATGGTCTTAGGGGAAAATTTATTAGTATTTTCTGTTTGCACACTTTAGTTGTTTTAGTTTTGTTTCTGGCGTTTTTATTTGAATTTTAATTTATTGTGCTTAGTTTTTTCTACCGGTGGTTTAAGTGATTTATTTAATTATTTATATTGTGCAGTAGATCAACACTTTTCTTATCATATCATCAAAAAAATATTAGTGTTTTACAAATTTGGGTGTGGTTGGGTTTTGGCTATTTGTAGTGAATCCTTTTTTACTGCAGTATGGAATAGGCGTAAGTCGCGGGGTAAAGCATAAGTGGCGATGACGTTTGTCTGACGGGATAAACTAGTTATAAATGCTGATCCTCATTGAAATGCAAGTAATAATAGACGTGACTCTGAGGAGATGTTTATTACTTAATCACTACACAAATTATGTTTACACATTGGCATTAATGTTTTTTTTTTCCATTCTGAGGCCTTTCATTGCTGTATGCTTATTTTTTATTTTTGTAATCAATTTTTTGTTTTATTTATTGTTTGTTTGGTGACATATTTTTTGTATATCTTCGTTAATATTAGTGTTCGTAAAACAATTTATTGTTTATTATTATTGTTAGTACTGTTTAGGTGCATTGTCTGTCTTTCACTCATCATTCCTCTGTTAATCTTTATTTTTTGTCTTGACAACTGTCAAAATGTGCTTTGTTCAAAAAAAAATCCTCCTTTATTTTAATGTACTTCATTTCTTCCCTTAGTCTAATGTACTTCATTTCTTCCCTTAGCCGAATGGTCACACACTGCTCGTGTGTGACCATTAGGCTAATTTTATATATGCCAGAATTATATATATGCCAAAGTTTTTAAATAATAAGTTGAACCAATAATAAATAAATTGAACTACTTTGACATATGCTTTCAGATAACAAAAGCATAATAGCAAATAACAAAAATGTCAAAGTAAGTTTTCTTGTTTTGATTTTTGAACATTTGATTTAAAAGACTTCTTAAACAATATTATATATAAAGTATTTCAAAAAAATATTTTTTCTAAACAACTTGCTGACACAGCTCAATAGTTTAAAAACAAAACACTCAGAAGAATTTTGTTTTAACTTATAAAACAAAGCAAAAACTATATTTGTCAAAAACAACAACAACAAACATAAATTAAACCTTGATAGTTTTATATCAGCAAAAACTATTTACACTTTATTTAATTTTTGAAAGTATTTTATTAATCTATTTCTAAATCTTTTATTTTCCTCACTTATCTATCCTCATTTTATAACAATTATACTTGACTTGATCCAGTATAAATTTTTCAATTTCATCATTAATTTTTCATGTTTATACACAATCTTCAGATGGTATGATGAATAAATAGAGATTATAAATAATATTCAATTCTATTTCTATGAAATTATTTATCAAAAAAATATTATTAATCAAAAATACAAATTTAAAAAAGTCTTTAAATGTTTGTAAGTTCAGTCTGACAAATCCAAAACATTATTTTTCAAAAATAAAATGCAAAAATTAAAAGTAAAGTTATAAGAAATAAACTTTGTTTAAATTTCTATATTTGTTAAAATTGTGGTTACTTACTTTGTTTAAACTTCTATATTTGTTAAAATTACTGGTTACTGGTTAAATTATTTGAAACATATAAATTTATTTTAAAACATATTTTAAAATAAACTGGACACATGATGATAACCATGTGATTAGCAAGATGTTAACAATCATTAGGATATAAAATATTTTTTAAAAAAATATGATGATATCAAAACACCATAAATAAATACATAAATAAAAAGATAATTATTTTATTATTGTTAAATTAATCTTAAAATTGTCCTATGATAGTTCTAAGATTAATTTAACAATATAACTTAAAAAAAATATCTGTTATACTCACGAGAAAAAATTTAGAAATAATAACCTAACCCTATCAAGAAATTTTGTTCATTAAAAAATTCAGATTTATTATTTATATATGAAACTAAACAGACATAAAAAAATTATATGAGCAAATAATCAGAATAATTTAGGCTTACAAAAAAATTTAAAAAAAAGTTTTTATAAACTACATAAATTTTATATAAATATATACTGTTAGACAGATTGGGATGTTTTAAAAGAGTATTATATATAAAATGTATATGCTAAAAACTCAATAAAATCATGGTAATTCTGTAAAAAAAAAAAAAGAGGAGTCATTATCAGCAAATTGTTTAAAGTGAATGAGCACTTATCATCAACAATAAAAAACAGAACTTTTATAATACAGTTACTGTAAACATATTAAATAACCCATAATTTGCTGAATGGGTGTTCAGATCGAACTTTCAGAAGGATTCAGATGCTTGATACTCTCTGCAAACCTATTTCCAGATTACTAATTTAAGTCTTACGTTACAGATATACTTCAAAATAACCTTCAAACTACTTTATCAGATAAAGGTGTGCACTGTCTAGTATATTTTGCCCACATTGAACTTTAAAATGCTGCATTTTTTATTAAGTGTGTTTAATTTAAAACATCTTTTAACCTAAAACCATAAAAATTGTAAACCATAAAAAAACTAAACAATACCAATCATTCATATCAAAAAATTATTTATATTAATTCACTCATTATATCAAGTTCATTTTATTTCAAAATTAGTTAAAAAATCTTTAGTCTTTCAATGCCTAATTTACATGTAAAAAAAAAAATTCCGAAAAAATTTTTTTTATATGATAACACCTTTTCTGTAAAAATTTAGGGTTAAAGTTCAATTTAATGAATTATTAATCATTATATATTTTTTATTCACAAATTTTAACTAATCAAATGATTATTAACCTCTATAACATTTTTAAATTACGTTACATATTGTAATGTAAATGTGATTTGTGACGTACAAAATATTTGTTATTTTTTTGTAACCAAGATGTAACATAATACATACTGACAAGTAAAATTTTGACCTAATGAGGCGTAACATTGTCACCTGTGGTATCTTTTAATTTTGCAACATTTTTTAATTGGTAGCTAATTTATATATGACGTTAGATGTGTATTTGGAAATATCCGTGCGTATTTTTACATTTTAAACATTCAATATCTTTGTGGCATAATATTTATGCTAAAAGGATAAACAATGTCTTGAATATGAAAGATAAAGAAATGCATAGGTGATGGTTTCAAAGAACACTAAACCTTAAATAATATTAAGTCCTTGAAAATACTGAAGAGTTACTTACCTTGATACAATTAACTAATCCATTATCATTGAGAATGTCTCTAAAAAACTTGACACTATATGTAGATTTTTACTCATGGGCATGATATATATATGAATGGTGTAAAGGCCAAGTGGACTAACTTTTCAATTTTCGGTTTTTTTTATTATTGTGTTTCTGCATTAATAAGACTATGTTCAACTTATAACCAAGTGGACTAACCCATCAACAACATAGATTCTATGTTGTTGATTGATATTATCATATATTAACAATGTTGTAAATGCATTAATATGTTAATGCATTAATATGTCAAGATTATTGTAATTAAAATAGTCTTTTTTAAAAACACTAACCCACAAGCAATCTATTTATTTGTTTTATAACCCTTTTTAGGTAATCAATCAAAACATTTTGTCACAAATATAATTTTTTTTTTATGTTACTTTGAGTCTTTTTTTTTCTTTAAATTACCTATTAAAATCCTTAAAGTCCTAAAATGGTTTTTCTGTAAAAACTCAAGATTAAAGTTCAATTTAAATATTTATTAGTTATTTATATTTATTAATAAACTTTAACTTTTAGATTTATTAGTTTATTAATAAATTTTATTTTATTATTAAACTTTAACTAATCAGCAAATTCATTAACTCAAAAAGCAATAAAAAAATACTTTATCTATTTTTTAAATATATATTTATTATTTTTCTAAAAGATTATTAAATGCTATTAGTCTTTCAATACAAATCAAAGTCTCCTTTGTATACTTTTTTGCTGTTTTGCATTTCACAAAAACTTGTGAAATGCTTTTAGTTTGCTGATTAGCAAACAGCGCTGTTTAACCATTTAACCTTAAATGGTTACACTTCTTGTAGATTTGGAGGATTTCCTATTTTTTACAAATAGTTTTTTTTTTTTTTTTGGAATTCAAGTATGCTATGACTTGATAACATGTTATAAGTATGCAAGATTAAGCAAAAACTTTGATCATTTTAATATTTTTTTATTTAAAAAATAAGTAAGCGCATACCTAAAAAAAAAATACTTAAAAAAAAGAATGGCTAAGAATAGAAAGTGCATTTATTAAAGAATGCACTTTCTATTCTTCACTTATTAGTCTTTTATAATTTATCTAATGAAAAAATAGGTTTAAAAAAACATTTTTAATGAGATCCAAAGTTATAAACTTAAACTAAAAAGATTTTAAATAGTATGAAATATTATACAATAAACTTTGTTTGAATTTTTACAGATTAGATGTTATTATGTGGTAGGCTATTGAAACAATTCAATTCTTTTTTAAAAATCAAAATTTATTTTATTAAAAACTGAATTTCAATATTTAGTAATTTTAAATCCAAATATTTTTAAAGTAACACAAAATATAATCAAACCAATAAAAAAATTTTCATTGTTTCACTGTGTAAAACTCAGACTAATGTAGATTCAATTGGGTTATTCCATATGAAGTCGCCTAGTTTTTCAAAAGTGCCCCAGGGTACCACCTCAAATTCATTTCAAATTTTGACCACCCATAGCTTTTATGAAAAAAACACAATCCTTAAAATTTCAACTTGATTGACTAAACGGTTTAAAAGTTATAATTGAATCAATATTGACCAAAATCGGCAAAATTTGAGTATCTGGAGCTTACATTAGATTTTTAACAGATCGTAACTTTTTAAATAAAATAGACGATAACCTGAAGTTTTTTACCGTAATAGTTTTTCACCCAAATTATCTATTTTTTTAAGTGTTTTTGACTGATTTTAAACCATTTTTGAGATATTGTACCTCAAAGTGCTAAATAGCGCAAAATTAGAAAAAATTTTGGATGTTCTATTTTAATGTTCTACAGTTCAATACAAACAGACAAGCTGTGCCAATTTTTTGTTACTTTTGTGTACTTAGAGTAAACCCCTTGTAAAAAAAAAAAATTATGTGTTAAAAGTTATTTTAGCACTTGAAGCAGCCTGTTAAAATATCACTTTTTCAAAAAAATACAATAAATTACATTCACTTTGGAGGCATAAAAAGTAGTGTAGACAGTTAAAATAAATTATGAAACTTTTTACTGGCAAAGTTCTATATATAGACCATCACCAAAAAAATTTAAAGACATATACTCTATATTATGACATGATTGTAGCACTATGACTTTATTGTATATTTTTAATTTTTCTATGAATAAATATAATCAGTTTTCCCAAAAATAGCATTATCAGTGCCTTAACTTAATTCATTTGATATGACTTTATAATATGTATTTGTTTAATTTTATGCATATAATATAATTATAATGATATAACTTTCACATGGTTATAATTTGAGTGTAAAATACTTAAATTGCTTTAAGAGTTTTTATTAAAATCTAAATCTGCACAGTATTTTCTGGATTTTATTATTTTAGTTTTTAATATTGCAAGAACCAAAAACTAAAAAATTTTGTGTATGCAGAAATAGTTATATCTATAAATAGTTTATTGGTTGTATTTTGGACAATTTTAATCACATTTGTACTTAAGATTTTACTTTTACTGATATTATTACTGGAAAAATATAAAAAAGTTTTTCTTTTGAATTATAATGTTACGTGTTTAACCCTCGATTTTAATATTTTTAGATTAGTAAAAAATGTCAGAAAAATTTTGTTTGGGAAAAATTTTAAATGAAAATTGTGATAAAATGTCATATTGTAGAATGGTAGAAAGAATAAGACTTAAAGATACTGATATTGAAGTTTTAATTTAAAGGATAGGATACACTTTCGAACCAAATGAGGAGATATGTTTTCATCATGAAAAAGCCTGTATTTCTAGATATGAAATACTTCAAAAATACCATTGTGATCCATTTAAAGTCCACAAGAAAAAAATTATCAAGGGATTGTGTAAAGTCAACATTCAATAGCAAATCAACTTTAGATCAAACCTGGTCAAAAAGTTTGTGCTGACTGTATAAATGAATTCAAACCTGAAAAAACTACAGAAGTTAGTCAAAATGAAGCTGCTGAAGAAGATTTTAGTTGTTCAGACCTTGATAAGATAGTTCTTAATAAGAGTGTGTCTTTGGAATATTATATTGGAATATTGGAGTATTGGAAATATCTCCACTCAAAAATGTAAGTAGGTGCGACAAATTAGGATATGGAAAGCAAAAAGTTAAAAAAATTGCAACAAGTATGGAAAACCTAGTATCGTCAGCATTGGATATAGACCTAAAAGATATAGAGTCGGAAAAAGAGCAAAAATGTATAAACTGTAATGATTTAAACAAACTGTTAGATGCAATAAAAAATAAAATGAAAATAAGTTTGAAGAAAGAAAAAGTTCAACTACTAACACTAACTCCTGATAGTCAATTGCATTTTTTTCCTTTTATTTTTTTTTTTCAGATTTGGTCAATTGCAAAAAAATTGCAAAATATTTTCAGTTTCAGAACACCTTAATAAGAAAGCTTGAAAGTTGAAAAATGAAAAAGGAATACTTGCTAAACCTAAGGCTAAAAATAGGACAGCCTTTGAAAGATATTGTTAAACAAAAAGTCATTGAAATTTATGAATCCAAGTAGTTCACAAGACAATTTCCCAGAAAAAAAAGAGTTTGTTTCTGTGCGTATAAATAATGTAAAAGTTCATAAACAAAAATATTATTTCAATTAAAGTAACTTTATCTTGAGTTTAAGAAGTTATACCCTACACACAATGTTGGATTCAGCAAGTTCTGTGAACTAAGGCTAAAGTGGTGCATTGCAGTTGACAGTAGTGGAAGTCACTCAGCTTGCATATGTTATTATCATCAAAATGCTAGGTTGATGTGCGCTGCTTTACCTAAGGGCCATTTAATATATTACAAAGATTTGATGAAAGTATGTATATGTAATATAGACAGTCAAAGCTGCATGTTCCATCTATGTTCCAATTGCCCCAGTAAAGTAAATTTGAAGACTAACTTGGAAATGTGCTTGAAAATAATGATCTTGATTTTGATGATCAGATCACATACAAACAATAGGTGTCAACTGACTGAACAACACTTGTCACAGTACGAACAAGCATTACTGAGTTTATTGAAACTCTAAGTGAAACTTTGTATGACCTTGTCGCCACCACATTTACATCCATTTGCTGTTTATTACAAAGATTAAAAAAATCAACTCAAATCTAAATGCTATTGAACAATATCTAAACATCTTTGCCATGACCAAACAACAGTTCATTGTTTTCTCACAAAGTTACTCCTTACGATCAAAATCAAACTACCCACAATCAATAAAGTAAAATACTTCAGTGATGATGCTGTGTCACAGTACAAAAAATACATAAGTCTGTTAAACTTAATGTACCATCTTGAAGATCACAATATAAATGCTGAGCCTCACTCCTTTGCAGCATCCAAAGGCAAAAATGATGATCGAATAGGAGGAGCTATAAAAAGAGAAGGAGCAAAAGCGAGTCTACAAGCAGCAAATGCAAACCAGATTCTTACACCAAATGAACTGTTTACATGGGCTGAAAAAACATTAAAGGTGTTAACATAATTTACATTTCAAGTGACAACATCATTAACCATGAAACTTATTTTAACCTAAAGAAACGATATGGAGAGAGAGATAAGCACAGTCCCAGGCATAAGAAGCTATCACAGTTTTGTACCAGGTAGAGAGAAATTATTTTTACAGAGAATCTCTAGCAATATTGTCTATGATTTGCTGAATAATATTAACTTTTTCCCATTTGCTGAATAATATTAACTTGGCAAAAAAAGATCCTTCAAACTTTCAACCTGGTAAATACATTGCATGTTTTTACGATGATGAATGGTACATAGGTCTTGTGATTGAGATTTGTAATGAAAACCGAGATGTTAATGTAAAATTCATGCATAGAAACAAATTAAATTTAAAATGGACTAATGATTCACAATCAAGTCAGCGTTGGGTTCCATTTGACAAAGTAATATGTCAAATAAGTGCTCTATCCATTAAGGGTAGAAGTGCTCATGACTACAAACTTGCTAATAATGATTATGACAGTATTATGAGTTATGTAAATCAGAGATAAAGAAATTAGTACACTTGTGTTTCATGTGTTGCTAAATTGCATTATTTGGGTTAAAAACTATTAACATACAAAGTTTCAGGTGATCACTTTTTTGATTTAAAAAGTTATGTTCTGTCAAAAATCAAAAAAATCTACTGTAAGCTCAAGGTACATAAATTTTTCTGATTTTTGTTAATATTAAATCAATCATAACTTTTGATCAGTTTGGCTAATCAAACTAAAATTTTGATGTTTTTATTTTTTTCACAAATACTGTGGGTGGTCAAAATTTGAAGTAAAGTTTAGGTGGTACCCTGAGGACTATTAGATGATTTGATATGGAATGACCCAATTAGAAATGAAAAAAATTCAAAATATGAAAATTACCTCGTGAAACTGATGAAGTGACATCTTGCTATAATAAAGATAAAAACTGCTTTTCTTCATTATTATAAATAGAAGGAAAATGTTTATCGGTATGAGCCATAAACAACATTGCTGAACCAATAAGTTTTTTAAAAAGTTGTTCATTGCAAATTAAATTTTTATTTTTACTCAAACAATATGTCTTGATTAAACTATACCAACTTTCAAATTTCTCTAGACTATTCAGATCATCTTTACATAAAAAAAAAATTTTGTGTAAACGAAAATCATGAGGGAATTGAAAATAAAATTCTTCTTCTAATTGACTTCGTTCAACTGGTAAAACAACTATCCCTACCATAATCAACTTCTTATTTTTAATAACCGATTTGTTCACATTTAAAAATAATAAGAAATCTTTCTGGCAGTTGGCACACTCATTTTTCATCTGTTCCATTGAAGAAGCAATTCGAAAAAACATGACAAGACAAAGACTTGATAAAAAAACAATTAGTCTACCTGCATCATCATTAATGTTTTTATCACCACATTTTAAAATAGATGCAAGAAAACTCAAACGATAACAGGGTAATACAGCACAAACATAGTTTTCATTATTTAAAATATCTTTAAAAAATGAAACAATGATATTTTTCAAATCAATTTCAAAAGGATCAGACAGCACCATAATCAACTTATTAGATGTAAAAACATGATAGTTATATGTTTCATTTTTATTGCTAAAATAAGTGTCTATGTAGTCAAGAAAACAAAACTCAATGTCTTCATTTTGGAATTCAGGTTGTTTGATAGGTAATGCTTTCCTCCAATCTATAGAATTTGATGCTTCTGTAAAATCACAAAACATTTTATTTGAAATTGGTTCAGGGAGGGCCATTATCAATTGATCATAATTGAACTCATAGTCAAACAGCTCTAAAGAAAACAATATATATACATGTGTATGCGCATATATATATATATATATATATATATATATATATATATATATATATATATATATATATATATATATATATATATATATATATCACGGCTGTTTCACTCAATATAAAAACGAGCGTGACATCATGAGTTTATCAAAAAAAAAAGTATTTCCGCATAAAAAGTATAAAAATTCACAAACTTTAAATTAATAGTCACTTTTTTATATAAACGCTTTCATCTTGCAATTAAAAAAATATAAAAGATCTATCTTTCCTTGTTAAATAAATATTTATATTAATTGGTATAAAAATAAATATTGCCAAAATATTTTTAATAATTTAGAACCACTTTTCTAATTTTCGCATATTTTCCGGAAAACATGAGTTGGGCCAACTAAGATTTCATAACATAGCTTTGTGCTTGATATTTCAAATTTGGAACACTTAACCCTAAATGTCCATTCTATCAGATTCCTGCGTCATCCTAGAGAATTTTTTACAAAAAGACTGTTTTTAAAGCATTTATATTTTTTAATTGATCGTTTTTAAATGCAAAACGTAATTTTTTTGATGGATGACGTAAGTTAACGAAATTTCAACCTTTTATGCAAATGAAAATAAAAAAATTATTTTACGTGCCTTCAGCTATGTTATGAAATATGTTTTCAAAAATGTCATGTTTTACAACTAATCTTGTTAGTTTTAGGCGTACATTTGTGTTGACGTTTTTTTGCGATGACATAATCTTTATGCGTTACGTCCCAAACTATTTATTAACGAATATTCTCCAAACAACTGTTTCGGCGAGTCAATTTTTGAAGTATAAAAGTAAACAAAGTTATGCGAATTTTTCTCTTTGGATTATCAAACTAATATCAGATAAGTTGTTAAATCCACTTTTATCTAGTGCATATATTTGTTAATTAATATTATTTTATTTGTTTTTATTATATTTATTAATAAGTCAATATTATTTTGATAACAATGTATTCAACTGAGAGGGAAATTCTAAAACAACATATTGGATGGAAAAATGGTTGGGAAGATAGGTGTAACTTTCCTTTTGTTAAGCAATTAATTAGGACAGATAAGATCAGTAACAATGTCATTTCCATTTTAATGACAGTCTTTAAAATAAGAGGTGATTTATTTAGTTTTATGAGCTTTTGCCAATTGATTTTGATATGCCTAGTAATGACGAGTTTGATAAAATGTGCCTAAAGTTAACACGCCAAAAAAAGAAATATAAAAAAAATTTTAAAGCTATAAAAAACGAAGAATTTTTTAAAATGCAACTGTGCAAACTCCACCCAAAAAAAAAAAAAATCAGCAGATGCAGATGACTTTTTCACTTTAAATAACAGTCAGGAGCTACTGAATCAAATTGATCAATTAACTCCTGAAAATAAAACAAATATGGAGCAAATAGAAAAATTTAAAATGCAAGTATTTAAGTTGGAAGCTGAAATTACAGATTTAAATTCTAAAAATAGACAAGGTCTTTGTCTTGTTTGTGGTCATCAAATTTAGTTAAAATATTTAAAAAATAAAAAACAACAACAACAAAAAAAACTATTTACAAGTAAGATAAATTATATGAGATCTTTAATTTATATATAAGATAATTTTATTCTGTTCTAATATTTGTGTAATGTTAGTTTAAAATATTATTTTTTAATATATTGATTTTATATATTAGGTAGGTGCCCATTCTGTTCCTATCTTCAGAAGTTAATGATACCTATGCAATACCTTCGCTCAGGTTAAAGAATGGAATACTAGTCTTGCATCAAATGTATGTAAAAATCTAGCTTTTATATATTAACTTGTGATCAGAGCAACTGGTATGTTGGTTGGGTATGATCTTGTATGTCTGTGTATTTAATTTAAAAAATGTATTGTCCTTCATTATATGTAACATTTTTTTATAGATATATTACATATCCATTCGATGTTTATCACCACGAGTTAGTTCTACCTTTGCAGTACCTCTGCTCTACATACCTCCTCGCTGGTTAAAGAATGGAATATAAATCTCAAATCAAGTTGGTGTAAAAATTTAGTTCAATAAATTAAGAATTTGTAAACGTTATCAAAATATTGAGTGGAGCAATTGTTTTTCTGGTTTAGCATAAGTATGAATCTGATATCAATTGGATGTACAAAGATGGTTTACTACTTAAAGAACCTATCAGTAAACCAACTGATTATAAAACAGTTTTTAATGGGAATAAAAACAAATTTTCAAAAGATTTCAATTAGCTATTTGTATATTCAAACACTTTATTTACTGAGAGAAGAGACTATAGATTCAAGTGCTATAAAATAATTCTACTACCAAAAGCGAGGTTAATTCAAAAACTTAAACTCAAATTTGGTCATGAATTATTTTATTAGACTTGGTGAGTGTTTATTTATTAACAACTTAACACCATATTATTAGAACTGTATGCACAGAAAAAAATAAATGCTTAAGCTTTAAATGTTTTGACTAAATATTCCAAAATCGAAATCTGGCTTTATTTTGCAATGCAATGAATTTATTGGCCTAGGAAAATAAGTTTCTAAAACAAGAACTCCTAGGTTTAAAAATGTAGTCTTTTAACAGCTAATCCCCCTTTTAACTACATTTTTCATAACTTTGCGAAAAGTGCGGTTTGCTTTCAGACCTCAATAAAGTCTGTTTTAGCTATCCTTAAACAATTAAGTAAGGTTTTTTTGTTTTTATAATGGTCAAACAATGGGTATATTTGAGAATAACTATCAGAAATAAATTTTTCTGATTTTTTTTTGATAAAAAGTAACATCAAATTACTTGAATTCAGCCAACTTTATCATTTGTCGTGTTTTTTTTAAACTTAAAGAAGTTTTTTTAAAATGCATTAAATGTCGTAAGATGAAACATTTTATTGGTGTTTTTATTCTTTTTACAAAACAAAATTATCTTTAATATTTTAAAAGTTATAGAAGTTTTAGTAACACCCCTTAAGTCAATATTTTCAAAAAATAACAAGAAGCCGTTAAGCTCAGTTTGAAACAGCCATGATATATATATATACATATATATATATATATACATATATATATATATATATACATATATATATATATATATATACATATATATATATATATATATACATATATATATATATATATATATATATATATATATATATATATATATATATATATATATATATATATATATATATATATATATATATATATAAATATATATATATATATACATACATATCAGCGCTTGTTTTAAAGCGTTAAGTTGCCGGCAATTTACGTACGAATTATGTACGCCTAAAGCGATTTACATGAAGCAACTTTGATATTTTTTTAACTTTTAAATTACTCTATTAAGCGGTAAGATAAAAGAAGTAATTAATTTTACAAAAAACCACTTTGACGATTATGTAAAAAAGTTTGAATGACAATTATGTTGGATATATGCGCTATTTACTAATGAAAAAACTTAAGCTTTTTTTTATCAAAATATATAGTATACTATATATTTTGTTAAATAATGACAAATTTTATAAAAAATCAATAATAAAATTGTTTATTGTTATTAGTAACAAAAAACAAGTTTATTCAATTTTTGCTTTGTATACAAAGTTACTAAATGAAACTTAAAAGAAAACCATAAAAGAAATATTTATAATTAAATGTTGCGATAAATTTTTTTATGTATCATTTTTTTATTTAGCAAGCCCAAGTATATTTATTTATACAAGTTTTTATAGCAATAAAAAGAAATTCCTTAAACCTCTATTGAACATTAAAAACAAGTGAATAACAAAAAACAAAAAAATTATATTTTATATTATCGCTGTTTATGTTATTTTTATTTTTATTTTGTTTTATGGTAACGATCGATTGTTTTGCTTGAAAAGCAAATATTGAACGCAAACACGCTTGAAGCAAACCAATACAAAATACAAATACAAATCACTGGTAAAGTAAGTAAAATGTTAATTTTTTAATTTTTTACTCCCTAACTTTTTAAAAATAAAAAATTGTTTTTTAGTAGCAAAGCAGAAATTAAAAACTAAGATATAATAATAAAAAAAAAATCATATTTTAAATAATAAATTAATTTTTTAATGCATACATTAATGTTGAGAAAAAAAAAAGTTTGTTAAACATTAAAAAAAATTTAATATTTCATTTAACTATTTAATAATAATTTAAAAAATTTTAAAAAAGTAAACATTCCAATAAAACATTTCTTTATTGTTTTTTGTTAATTGAGTTATTTTTTTTTATGGTCACATTTTGCGGAAATTTATTATATTGCGGTAGTTCTGATGTCTTTAAAAAATAAAAAGATAAAGAGAATTTTATGACGTTAAACTCACATTAAGCAAATGCATTAAGCATTCGTTATTTAAAACAAGGCCTGATATATATATATATATATATATATATATATATATATATATATATATATATATATATATATATATATATATATATATATATATATATATAACAATAATAAGATGTCAGCAACAAAAAATAAAAAGTACAGCTTAAGGCTTGGCAGTGACCTTGGCTTACTAATTACCAATAAATATATCATGATATATTATATCACAAATATATCAAAATAAAGTATATTATGCATGTCCTGGCAAAAAATTGATAAACACAATTCTTTACTTGTTGGATTTCAAAATAGTGTTGTTAAAAAATTTGATTGTTAAACATGGTGTTATGCATCAACACTGAGTATCCATAAATTACCAATTAGTGGTATTATTGGTACAAAAGATGGTTCAACTGTTTCATGTGTTGAAAGTGGTAAGTTACAACATTGGAAAGACGGAGCTAAGATTTTTGAAGAAGATCTTGGTCTAGATATTAAATGTATGGTACCAAGTAATACACCTGAGATACATGCTACGTGATGAGCAAAGGCCTGCTATGACAACTGATTGCCATGAACACCCTATTTCAGCTATAGCTCTAAAGTCTGATAATGTATCTTTAATAGTTGGTAATAGTGCAGGTTATATGGGTGAAGTGGATTTACAGAGTAATAAACAAGATGGTGCTTTTAAAGGAAATGCTAATAGCATTTGTAAAGTTATTTATCATCCATCTCAACCACTTTTGCAGCTTGCGGTTTGATTAGATTTTTAAAAATATATGTAGTATCATATATTTTAAAAAATCTATTTATTATTTAAGAAAACTTTAAAAAAATAGACACAAAATCAGCTTTTAACTTCATGGTTATAATTTCATCACAAATACAAGTAAGAGTTTGTATTGTCTTTTTAATTTATTTAAAGCTTTTGTTTATCTTTTACTCTTTTATTGATATTCTGAAGTTTTCACTTAGAGCTATTTTTAATTGTTAATCATATTATATTATAATCGTATTTTATTATTGTCAACCATATTATATTATCGTCAAGTCAGATGCATGGTCTTCATGATCACACTGCTACTGGTAACATGTAACCTAGTGCAACTTATTCCATGTCCTGATGCATTGTGAGATTCACTTTCTAAGCAAAGACTGGAAGGAGTGCACTTCCTGTCATCAATACTATTTAATATCGATCATGCCTTTATTATTATTATTTTTTTAGTTTATTTATTTTATTTGTGTTTTTTATATAGTTGGAGGTGCCTTAGTTACTGTGTTAGCTTATCTGTAATTTACTTTATATGTATGTTTGTGTTCTGTCTAAACCTTTGGGGCAGTGTTCATTTACCCGTAAGTTACTTTATGTATGTTTGTGTTAAGTCTAAACCTCTGGCGCAGTGTTGGTTTATCCATAAGTTACTTTATATATGTATTTTTGTGTTCTGTCAAAGCCACTGATGCAGTGTTTACTCACTGGTAAGTTACTTTATTTGTCTTCTGTTTAAATCTTTGATTCAAATGAACTCAGTAACTAACTACTTACTCTAACTATAAAACCTAAGCTCATCTTAGTCTCTGGCATTTTGTTAGATGTAATGTTTTTGCTGCCTATTAGAGTGTACCTTTCAAGGCAAAAGTTAGGAGAAACAAACTCTGACTAAAAAATTCCCTGCATTGGGGCTTTTGGTTAATTAAAGGCTAGAAATGATGTCTCATTAAAATACCCACCTTGGGCAGATGTTAACTGCATCCAGCTACAGTCTTACAGAGGTTTCCTAGGCAAAGACTTTAGGGGTAGGCAGAAAAATTCTGCTAACCAGCCTCGAATTACTTCATCTAATAGGCTGGCATAGATGTAAACCTGTGTTACATTGTTTCTTGCCGATGATGATGAATACTGGATCTTCTTGACTCTACTCATAGGTTTTTGCTTGTGCCTCTGCGACTATATAACTCTTCCTATTATCTCCTAATGAAGGTACAGCTCTAAAACTTAGTTTAATGATTCTGAGACTGGCTAGTAGTAAGGTTTCTCAAACTCTAAGTTAGCTCTCTGAAAGGCTGATTCCATCAACAATTGTAAAGTATTAACAGCGCCATTTTGCGCAAGGATGGTGCCCCTGTTAATGCTTTTGATGCGTGTCATCAAGGCCATATAAGGAGCCCTATGTTATGACTTAGGATTAATTAAGAGGACTGAGACAACTGCATAGCTCATTGCTAAGGAAACCATGCTCTATGAATGAGTTCTCTTTAAACTTGAAACATGGCAAAAGTAACCTAAAATTTTAAACAAAAAACCATCCCCACCACCTAACTGTTTTAATATATCTAAATATTTTAATAATCTAAATACTTGTGGTCTGCGAAGCAACCTTCCATCAGTTATATCTACCCTCTTGCTAAATTCACCAGACTTGCTTGCTCTAAGTTAGACTAAATTAAATTCTGCCATTCCTTCTTCAGATCTCATTGTTAATGGGTACTATTCTTTGATTCGCAAAGAATCCAACAAGCATATGTTTGGCTTGGGAACAATGTATTACAAATACATCTACACAAGCCATACACATACATCAGGGATGCAGAGTCCCAAAAAGGACTCCGGATTTAAAAGTCACAAAAAGATTACTTCATTCTATTTTTGGGTATCCAGGAGCTCTAAAAATATAAATAAGTGGACTACTGATAGGACATACATACATACATACATACATACATACATACATACATACATACATACATAAATACATACATACATACACACATACATACATGCATACATGCATACATGCATACATGCATACATGCATACATGCATACATACATACATACATACATATATACATACATACATACATACAACCCTGACAGGCCTCAGCAGGAAGTGAGAACTTTAGCTCTCCCTCTTGCCCATACTCCCCTAAATTGAGTTACAAGAGCCATTATAGTTCATGCAAAAGAATAGTTTTTTTTCTTAAAAGTATAATTATCATTGTAACTAAAATAAAAAACACAAAGTAATTTTTATATTAAAAAAAAAATTGCATTATAAACTGCATTATTTTTTAAAAGGCACGGTTTTTGCAAAAAAAAAAAAAAAAAAAAGAAAATTAAAAAAGAGCATCGATGCAAATATTTTTGATTAGATTGGATTAACTAAAAAATATAAAATTATTACACTCTAAATTATTGCAAAATAACTTTTATTTTATGCAATGAATTATATATTTTATATATTAGTTACTTTATCATATTATTCACTTTTATTGTGGAATTTTTGATTGTTGTAATAATTTTTAAAATGCCTGCATCCTATTACAATAGACAAAATATAAAAGAATTTTTATAAGCAGTAAAATTTTTTATAGCTCTTTGTCAAATATTTTTATCAAATAAGTAATGTTGTTAATAAATAAATGAATAGCTTGTGTAAAACCCCGAAGACAACGCTCACCTAAAAAATTTTTTCACGGCACAATAAATGATGCTTGTTATGTATATGTTCTTATGACATTAACATTACAAACATCTGCTTGTAACAAGTATAAAACTAAATTTGTAATTAATAAAGAATTTTTTTAATGAATAAACAGATAACTCATGCAAAAACTAAAAGGTCTCGTAAGAAGCTGTTTATAGGAGCGGCTCACATGGCTCGCCATGATCGTTTAAGGAGAGCTTTTCTCTGCTCTCGTGCTCATTTATACATACATACATACATTTATATATATATATATATATATATATATACACACATATATATATATATATATACATATATATATATATATATATACATATATATATATATATATATATATATATATATATATATATATATATATTTATATATATATATATATATATACACACACACACACACACACACATATATATATACATATCCCCTATATATTCCCTATAACATTTTAAATTTATGTTATGTCTCAATGGGGTACAATTGGTAACAAGGTAACAATCTCTAATTTTTAATTAAATATTAGTAAATAAACTTGATAATGCAGAAATGTTTGTTTATTATGGCAGTATTGCTAATTATCAGATGTTTAGGAAAAGACTTAAGGGGTTAATAGATTCCATTTGTTGACCAGCTTTGCACCCTTTCCTCATCAATTAGACTGGTGCAGATGACTCTATAATATATTGTTTCCAGTTTAGGATGTTGTTATGAAATCAGGTTCCAATCCTTTGACCATTCGTTTATGTGCTTCCACTTAGCACCTCTTCACTCTATCACTTTTCTCTATGTTCTTCATCTTTCTCCTTATTCCCAAGACTGTCCTCTTTTAGATATAATTTCTTATCAAATTAAAAATGCCCTCTTTCTTTCCTCTGCCAATATGTTGTTATTATTGACATTAATGCCCATCACACATGAATGGCTTGGCTCTAACATCACTGACCTTCCTGGGACTAAAGTCTATAACTTCTGCATTTCTCAATCTTTTACTCAGATAGTTAACTTTGTGACTTGTTTACCTGACAACCCAAATCATTTATCTTCACTTCTTAATTTATGTTTTTTCACTGACTCTAGCTGACCCAATGTAAAAAGGTGTTTGATGCTAAGCTAAACTATTCTTAGTTCACTAAATCTCGTATCTTATCTAAGAAGTTAGGCTCTAGAAACTTTTGGAAAATCTTTAACAGCATCATTAACAAGTTAACAAGGGAAGGTCTAACATTCCATCTCTCATTTTTGGGACAGATCTTTTTACCTCTCCCAAAGGATAAGGCTGAACTATTTGCAAAGAACTTTTCTTCTAATTTGACTCTTGAACCACAAAACCATACTCTTCTTTCCATTCTAATTAAACATGTTAACCCATTGTTAGACATTTAAATCACTCCAGCTTCCATTTCTTAAGTCAAATATCAATTAAACTCTTTTAGGGCTTGAGGTCCAGACAACATTCCTGTCATAGTCTTACAAAAGTGTTCTCCTGAACTCTTTTCAATTCTCTCTAAACTAATAATTAAGTGCTAGATTGAATTTGTTTTCCTGTCTTCTGGAAAATGGCATCTGTGGTTCCAATTTTTTAATGAATCCAGTGAACATTCTGGCCTTTCTAATTATTGTCCGATTTGTCTTCTTTCTGTTATTAGCAAGGTCTTTGAGTCTTTGGTCAACAAATTTCTCACATCCCATTTTGAGTCAAATAACTTAATGTCCGTCAATCAATAGGGTTTTCGAACCTCTTGCTCTACAACTGATTTGTTAACTACTGTGACTGAAAGATTTTATTGTGCATTAGATGGAAACAGAGAGGCTAGGGCTATTGCTCTTGACATATCTAAAGCATATCATTTTTTTTTTTTTTTCAACATCTTAACTTCCAACAAGGCTGCAAGCAACCATTATTAGAGTTATAAGTTACTGGATGAGAAAAGATAAAGTTTATAGAGCAAGATAATAATTGACACATGAAAGATTGCAAATAATATGAATCAAGAAAATAAGATAAAGGAAACGAATTCTAAAGCACTGATGTTCAAGAAAAAAAACTAGACCAATAAGAATTTTTAGAGCACTTAGAAACAGTCACAGTAAAAGGATGAAACATAATTGAATGACGAGTAACAAGAGAATGAATTTTAGTACATGACATAAGAGACGCTAGCTCTTTAGAGCAGTACCAATTTTAGTTTATATAGAAAAGAGAAAAAGAAGTAACATTATGACCATGTGATAATGGTTGGAGATTGACTACAAGAGCGAGTCCAACTACATTAACAATGTGTTTATGCACCTAGTCTAAAAGAGAAAGAGCATCATTGGAAGATCCGCCCCAGATATGGAAACGGTATTCCATATGAGTAGGGATTTGAGATTTATAGAGATAAAGAATAGAATCCTGAGTAAGAAAGTAGCAAATACAATAAAGAGATGCAACCTTAGCAGTTGCTAGTTTTGCAATCGATTTGATATACGGTTTCCAAGAAAGATCAAAAGTAAGAGTTAATCCTAAAAGATGACTCATAGATAATCCTGGTGAACAGTACTCATTGAGTACATTATTGAGTACAAATGTGAACAGTACTCATTGAGTACATTACCATTCATAAATATACGAAGGTCTAGACTATTGAGATAAAGATTAGCTGAAAATTTTTTTAGAGTTTTATCTGAGTTAAAGTTCACCAACCACCGAGAGTCCCAGGCTGTAGCAAAAGTGAGATCTTTTTCAAGCTTATATGCTCACTTTAAGCAATCAGAAAGTGTTGGCTTCTTATCAAGACAAGCATAAATGGTAGAATCATCAGCAAACAATGCCACCTTAGATGTAAGGATATCTGGAAGATTGTTTATGTAAATTAAAAAGAGTATAGGGCCAAGGATAGAACCCTGAGAAACCCATGAAATGACAGGATATGAAGAAGAGCGCTGTTCATTGAGGAAAACTTTATTACTATGATTGGTAAGGAAGGATTCAACAATCTTAAAGATGTTACCTGATACACTGTAAAAAAAAAAGTTTATGGCAAAAACCAGCATGCTAAACTTTATCAAAAGCTTTAAAAATGTCAATAGCAATAACCTTAACCTCTCCACATCCATCTAATGTATAATAAAATTCTTTAGTCAGTACTGTTAGCAAATCAGCTGTAGAGCGAGAAGATCAAAATCCATATTGATGATCAGAAAGTAAGTTATTAGATTCAAGATAAAAGATTAAGTGTTAGTTAGTTAATTAAAGATTCAAAAACATTGCTTATGATAGGATGAAGACTAATGGGATGGTAGTTAAACGAGTCAGATCACTCTTCAGAGTTTTTGAAAATAGGGATAACAGATGCCGCTTTCCAGCAGGCTGGAAAACAAGACTGTAATAAGCACTTGTTAAATAGTTTGAAAGTATAGACGACAGCTCTGGCGAACACTTCTGCAAGACTATAACAGGTATGTTGTCCGGACCACAAGCTGTAGAAGAGTCTAAGCAGGAAATCACTTTAGATACAGAAGCTTGAGTGATACAAATGTCAAGCAATGGATAAAACTGTTTTTCAGCTAAATCAGATAGAAGCAAATTAATCTAAATTTATATATATTTATATATATATATATATATATATATATATATATATATATATACATATTTATAAATACATATATGTATATATCAGGCTTGGACAGAAATGGCATGCAATTGAGAGCTATTGCTGACCACACAAATGATTTCATTTTTTGACAACTTCACCATGACTGTTTAGATGTTTAGATGATTTTTAAACATTTTAGAAATGTGCTGAAAAAAGAAACGGTAGCTAAATTTAAACTAGTAAGAAAAGAAAAAAATGAAAAAAGAAAACAACTTCTTAAGAAAAAGAAAATGTATAAGCAATAAAATAAAACTCAAAAAACTCAAACTAGAAGCAAAAATTAATTTTGTTAAATAAATTACTTTGAAGCTTATCATATGAAACGTTTTATTAAACTTACGCAAAAAACGTTTACAAATTACTTCTAATGATGGTTTAATGAGTGAACATTTAAACTATTTAAAAGTCTTATATATATTATTTTTAAATTGTATATCTTATTGGTAACTGATAGAATCTATCTAAAATGGTTTATAATCTTTACTTAAAATAATGCATTAAATACATTAAAATTAAAATAAATAAATAACTTGTGATAAACAAACAAAAGATTATGTAAAGTAAAGATTGTTTTAAGAAATAAATTATAAGGAAATATAATCTTTTTCAAATACCAAATTTAGATTCAAATTATAACTTTTGTTAAGTTGGTTTAAATAATTTTTATCGAGATTTAAAATTGAATTTAATTACAATGCGATACTTTAAATTACTTTCTAAATATCAATAGTTTTTAAGCTTCTGTAACAAATAATAATTTTATTTGTTACAGAATTCTGTAGCAAATAAAATTATTATATATATAATAATTTTATTTTTTACAGAATATTATTATATAATTACTATAATATTATTATTTGTTAAAATAATAATATCCTAATGATTACAACACATTAAACGCAAAGGGTTTTTAAGTGTTTTTTTTTTTATATGTCAATACTTTGTTGTTATAAATAAGTGCTCAACTCAAGAGGAAAACCTAATGGCATGTATATCGGCATGTGTTTTATCTGCAAGTAGAAAAGTGAATGTTATCAATAGTTGACAATATTATTTTTATTTACGCAAATTATTTCTGGTCTACACTTGAATTGTTGAAAATTTTCTACTTGAATCTAAATTTGGTATTTGAAAAAGATTATATTTCCTTACAATTTATTTCTTAAAACAATCTTTACTTTACATAATCTTTTGTTTGTTTATCACAATTTATTTATAGCCCTATAATGTAAGATGACTAGAATATGCTAGAAATCGGCTGAATGAGAAAATTTTATCAAAATAGCAACAGCCAATTCAAAAAGTTGGCGGGCAACCAAAATTAAAAAAATGTGTGCTTTCAGTTGCCTTCCTGGCGACCTACCAAAAATCCGAGTGTACACCCCTGATATATATCATATATAGATATCTAATTAAGTAAAATAAATCAATTAAATCAAATGACGGACATTTAGCAAGGAAAATTAGGTCACAATCTTTTAGACTGACAAATAGTCTGAGCTAAACTCGTAGTGGTAGTGGTAAAGTGGTAGTGGTAGAGCACTCGCTTCATAAGTAGTTCAATCCCTACCATGTCCATGTACAGCGCTCAATATGTTTCTACACGCAGCAACCTTGTTTGCCAAGGTTCATATTTTGAAGATATAGAGTTGAGAGAGGGCTATGACCACAATTAAGTAGCTTCCTCATCAGTAGTGGCCTTCAATGCCTTGAGGAGGTTAACTAACAAAAAAAACTCTGTATGAGCTGAATAACAACTTTATTAAGGCATTAATTTAAAAAAGAAATTAAACAAATCATCCTAAAATATTGTTTAGTTTAAAAATTTGAAGTTTTTTAAAAGAAAATATTTTAGCTGTACTGTATAATACTGAATTAATAATAACATACAATTGTGATTACATGGATATATGGCTAAGCAAGAACTAAATTTGAAATTTAAAAAAATACCTTCAAATTCCACATCATAACATTCAAAAAACATATTTTTATTAGAGTCTTCAAACCATAATCGAAACTTGACAACACCAAGATGAAAAAACTTTTCAACTTTGACAGATAACTCTTTTTTTGCCTCGGATTTAAAAAATTTATAAAAACCATAATCAGAATAATGAGGATTCTCACAATTTACTGCAATCTCTACTTCTTTTATCGTTTCTACTTTGTGTATATTCAAATAAAAAATACACCCAGTTTTAATTATTTTAATCCTAAAAATAGTTTAATTTCCTCATAAATAATAAAGCTTTGTAAATTTTGTGATAAGTAGTTTCAAAATAATATATATATATATATATATATATATATATATATATATATATATATATATACATATATATATACATATATATACACATATATATATGTACATATATATACATATATATATATATACATATATATACATATATATATATATATATATATATATATATATATATATATATATATATATATATATATATATATATATATATATATATATATATATATATATATAACCATGTAAGCAAGTATTTTGTACCTACATTAAACATACCTAATAACATCTGATCAAAAAAGAATTTTTTTTACTCCATGTGATGTTGATGTTGATTATTCTTGTGCATTTCAGTTTTTTCAAGAATATCAATGGCTTTTAGGTCGGACAACTTCCAAATACATTTGCATGACATAAACAATGTTTTGTAGTAATTATAATATTTAAATCAATAGCTAAAAAATGAGGTTCTTCAAGTCTATAGTTTATCACAAGTTTTTAATTCTGACTATATGTTGTTTTGTGTGGTCTTTCTGATTGCTTTCGAACCTTTGTAGATAAAGTAGTAAGTTCATATTTCTTCATAATTTGTCTATCAGCAGACTTACCAGCTCCATAAAACTATGCAAGTCTCCATTTGAACTGATCTCGCTACCAACATTTTTAGTGGATTTTATACATTTCCTATACCCTATGACCTCAATCACTTATAAATAAAGCTTTTTTATTATTTTCACAAAATATTTGTTTACAACATCAATAAATTAGCAATTTTTGGGGGGAAATGTGGAAAATCAGTATCTCTTCAAACTTTTGAGCTTATCAAAAACCCTTAATTTTAAAATCAATTAAAGTATGTTAATTAAATAATCAATCTTTGTTCAAAATATAACAGTAAATATAAAAATTTGTTAATTGGCATATAATATGCTTTTAGAATATGGACTTAGTCAAGTAAATGCTAAAATATTTATAAAATTTAATTTTATTTAGCCTGTCTGCATATTTTTGAATGCTACTGTATATATGTATGTATGTATGTATGTATATATGTATGTATGTATGTATGTATGTATGTATGTATGTATGTATGTATGTATGTATATATATATATATATATATATTAAGTTAAGTTATACATTAAGTCAAGTTAGTGTATTCTACAAATATAAGATAAACACTTATATGAATATCTTCAACAGTCTATTTTCCCTTCAGCAGGTTCATCAGGAATCTCCATGACGGTTGTGATGTATAAATATAGTTTTTTAAGGTCCATTATAATGTAAAAATAGTTTTGTGACATCAGCTGTGATCAGGGTGTTAGCCAGCCTGATGGTGCCGCGTATAACGCGGTTTCCTAATTGGTTTAAAATTCCCAAAAGTTTTTAAGATCATGGTAAAAAAAAAATGGAATCAGTCTCAGATTTAAATTGTTGCGCTAGACTAGTAAAAAACGCAATTAGTACGCGCGACAAGGAAATGAATTAAGTTAATCAATTAAGAATTAAAATCGATTTTTTAATGTGAAAAAAAAGTGTCGTCATTAACAAGCAAGATCATTCATTTAAAAGTTGAAAAAAAAATGTTTTTAATTATTAATTGATGTCAGTTATTCTCCAGTTAAAATTGTTCAATACGTTTAATAAATTATTTTATTAGTTTATTTTTGTTATTCAAAAACTCTTTATTTACATTCTTGCTTTTTATCTTAAGTTAGGAAAGTTACAAATAAAATTTGCATATTAATAAATATTATAATATAAAATAAGTTAATAACGTTTTTATATTAAAAGTTTTATTAATAATTTCGGTAAAATAAGTTAGCTGGTAAAGTAAACCGAAAATAACAACAACAAAAAAATAAAAAATAAAACTTGCAATGAAACGTATTGTATATGTTATATTTACGTAAAACATAAAAGAAGATAATTAAATAATATTATAATATTATTAATTATTAACCAATGTTTACAATAATTACAATAATTAATTTTTTTTTAATTTACAAATTCAAAATTTATGTAGATATTTAATGTATATTTGTTAATTGAAAAAAATTGATCTGCCCTTAAAATGTCTTTGTTACTTACTCGATGTAGTTAAGGCAATTTTAAAATACTATAGCGTCTGTATGATATTTTGTTGACTACTACTTGTTTCTGTTAAATGATCAGGTCTGTGAATCATGAAAAGACGGAAAAAATAAAATGATAAATTTTTCAGTATCATAAAATATAAATATTTGAAGCGAAAAAACCCAGACCGTAGATTTTTTTTTTTTCAAATCTTCTTAAAATCCTAATTCGCTTGTCCAAATTCGTATAAGATTTTGAATAAATACGATTTTTAGGTAAAATGAACATCATAGATTAAAAACTTATAACGTTTATTCACGCTTTTTCTTGATTGCAAGTTCTTTTTTGGTCGGAACTCTTGTATTTTTTATAAAACTTGATAGAAATATTGTATTTTGACAACTATATAAAGCTAATAGGCCAGAAACGATAGGAACTAGGATCTATAATAAATTAAGGCACTTTTTCAAAAGATTTTAACTAAATTCATGTTAACGCCGATGAGCGAAAGTGATCTAAAGGCTCCAAAATGGTATTCTTTGTAATCACAATTAGGGGTAGTAAAAAGGATTAGAAAATTATATAAAAAAGAGAAAAATTTTTCATATATTAAAAAAACCTGAAGCGAAAAAATATATAACATCTAAAGCTTTTGTTTGGACATAATACGCCTATAAAATCATGCCAATTTCAAATAAATAAATTCGAATAATTTGTAAATCACCTTAACTACACCGAGTATTTAAATAAAAGTAGCATTATAATTGACGGAAATTAGCGAGCCAACCAATTTTTCAATAAATGGTTATTAAAAATTCGGAAACTTTAACTTTACTTTCATTTAAAAGCTATCGATTTAAATAAGTTTTTTACTATTTTAATTTATCTTATGATAAAAATTGTAATATAAAATATGATGAACAATAATACAATTACCTATGTGAGAAAGTCAAAAAACTTTTTTATCTATTTTAAAATTTTTCGATTTAAAATACTAAGTATTTTAAATCTGAAATATTCGAAATCTTTCCATATAATTAGGGTTGTCAAACGTCTGGATTTTACAAAAATTACAATTTTACGGATTTTACAAACCTATAATAATTTTTTTTTACTGTTTTCCTTCGTAAAAGCCGTAAAATTCTGACATTCCTAAGTATAATGTATAGTTTTTTTTATCGACTGTCGTTAAAAAGTTGTTTTAGCAAGTTAAAAAGTTACAAGAGGATCTTGGAAATCGTTAAAAATGTTTTGTTAAAAATTAAACACTATTTAGCATTTTTTTTACATTTATGATTTAAAAATGAAAATAAAAATAAAAGAAGACAATATATGTAACTAATTGTTTAAACCTTTTAAAACTGTATTTAAAAGCAATTTTTGCAATTAAAATAGATCAAAGTTTCAATAAATAAATATATTAATTCATTCATTAAAACTGCAAACAATTGTCTTTTGTTCTAGTTTCTCAACAATATTTAACAAAGGAGAGAAGCAATTTAAAAATGAAAACTGACGAAAATTGCTCAAAATGAAACAAGTTGAATAATTGTCAGATCAGGTTATCCTGCTACTGGTAACATGTAACCCAGTACAATCTGCTTCATGTCCTGCTGCCTTGTAGGATACGCCTTTTTAGGCAAAGGCTAGGAGATGCCAACTCCGATTTAAAACACCCCCTGCCTTGGGGCTCTTGGTTGAGTAAAGGCTAGAGATGGTGTCTCGATAAAAATACTCATCTTGGGCAGATGGTAAATGCACCCAGCTACTGTCTTGTAGAAGGCCTCCTAGGCAAAGACTTAAGGGGTAAACAGATTCTATCTGTTGACCAGCCTCGCACCCCTTCTTCATCTATTAGGCTGGCGCAGATGTATTTTTAATACATTGTTTCCAGTTTAGGATGTTGAATGCTGGATCTTCTTGACTCAATGCATGGGTTTGCTTGTGTCACTGTTTTTATGACTAGGCAACTCATTCTATTATCTCCTTATGAGGGTACAGCTCTAAAACTCAGTTTTATGGTTCTGAGGCCGGCTGGTAGTCAGGTTTCCCGAACTCTGTGGTAGCTCTCAGAGAGGCTGATTCCATCAACAGCTGAAAAATATCAAAGTATTAACAGTGCCATGTTGCGCATGGATGGTGTCCCTGTTTGTACTTTTGGTGTGCATTGCGGAGGCCACATTTGGAGCCCTTTGTTACGGCTTAGGGTTTATTAGTAGTAATGAGGCAATTGCTTGGGCTATTAAACGGTGTTCTGAGTACTATCTATGCTTTGAGTCAAGTTCTTCAATCTAATTTTAAAAATGAATAAAGTACCAAAAACTATAAAACACAAAAAACCATCATCATCACCAAGTTCTCTAAACCTATCATTCACTAATATTCGTGGTCTTCGAAGTAACTTTTCTTCTGTTGAGTCTTATCTCTTGCAAAGTCGCCAGACCTACTTGCTCTTTGTGAGACTAATTTGAGTTCGGCTGTCTCATCTTGTGATCTTAGTGTTGATGGTTATCTTCCTCTGATTCGTAAAGACTCCAATAGCCACATGCTTGGCCTGGGCATTTACATTCGTAAGAATTCACATGTTTGTTGTGAAACTAGGTTTGAATCCACAGACTATTCTTTCATGTGCTTTTGTTTAGCACCACTTCACGCTATTGCCTTTCTCTTTGTTCTATATCGATCTCCTTCATCTCAAGACTGTACACTTTTTGATGTTATTTCTGATCATATTGACCAAGCCCTCTCTCTTTATCCATCAGCTAATATAGTTGTTGTCGGTGACTTTAATGCTCACCACTCTGAATGGCTTGGCTCTAGTGTCAGTGACTCTGCAGGCATTAAAGCCCACAACTTTTGCCTTTCTCAATCCCTAACTCAAATAGTCAACTTTCCAACTCGCTTTCCTGACAACCCTAATCATTTACCTTCTCTACTCGACTTATGTCTTGTTTCTGATCCTAGTCAGTGCTCAGTTTCTCCACATTCACCCTTAGGTGCTTCTGATCACAGTTTGATCTCTTTAAAACTAATATCTCATTCTTCTTCATCACCTGAATACCCCTACTATCGAACCTCTTACAACTACAGTAAAGCTGACTGGGATTCTTTCCGTGATTTTCTTCGTGATGGCCCTTGGCTAGAAATCTTTCAACTTCCTGTCGACAAATGTGCTTCTTATATAACTTCGTGGATTCTGGCTGGCATGGAATCTTTTATTCCCTCTCGACGATTCCAGGTCAAGCCTCACTCTCCTCCATGGTTTTCCTCACACTGTGCTGCTGCGATTGCCAATCGAAACCGTTACTTCCATATTTATCAGCAAAACAATTCTCCAGAAAACAGACGTCTTTTCATTACTGCTAGAAACAACTGTAAAAAGGTTTTGTCTAACGCCAAAACCCGCTATTCTCAGGTCATGAAATCTCGTATCTCATCTCAAAAATTAGGCTCTCGTGACTTCTGGAGAATCTTTAATAATATCAATAATAAGGGCAAATCTATAATTCCACCTCTCTTGTATGGTTCAGACTTTGTCACCTCACCTAAAGACAAAGCCGAACTGTTTGCTAAAAACTTTTCATCAATATCATCTCTTGATTCCACTAATTGCGTTCTACCTGATATTGCCAACAAACAGGTTGATTCATTGCTTGACATTCATATCACTTCAGCATCTGTATCTAAAGCGATTTCCTGTCTAGACTCTTCTACAGCTTGTGGCCCAGACAACATACCTGTTATTGTCTTGCAGAAGTGTTCTCCAGAGCTGTCGTCTATACTCTCAAAACTATTCAACCAGTGCTTATCAGAGTCTTGTTTTCCAGCCTGCTGGAAAGCCGCATCTGTTATCCCTATCTTCAAAAATTCTGGGGAGCGATCTGATTCGTCTAACTACTGTCCCATAAGTCTTCTTCCTATCATAAGCAAGGTTTTTGAATCTTTAATTAACAAACACTTAATTTCTCATCTTGAATCTAATAACTTACTTTCTGACCATCAATATGGATTTCGATCTTCTCGTTCTACAGCTGATTTGCTAACAGTAATAACTGACAGGTTTTATCGTGCATTAGATGAAGGTGGAGAGGTTAAGGCCATCGCTCTTGACATTTCAAAAGCGTTTGATAAAGTTTGGCATGCTGGTCTTCTCCATAAGCTTTCTTCTTATGGTGTATCCGGCAACATCTTTAAGATCATTGAATCCTTCCTTTCCAATCGTAGCATAAAAGTTGTCCTCGATGGACAACACTCTTCTTCTTATTCTGTAACTTCAGGGGTTCCTCAAGGTTCTATCCTTGGCCCTATACTCTTTTTAATTTACATTAACGATCTTCCAGATATTCTCACATCTAAGGTGGCATTGTTTGCTGATGATACTACCATTTATTCTTGTCGTGATAAGAAACCAACACCCTCTGATTGCCTGGAGGGGGCATTTGAGCTTGAAAAGGATCTCACTTCTGCTACAGCATGGGGCTCACAGTGGCTGGTGAACTTTAATTCAGAAAAAACTCAATTTTTTTCAGCCAATCGTTATCGCAATAATTTAGATCTTCCTATATTTATGAACGGTGATGTACTCGATGAGTCACCTACTCTTCATCTTCTAGGATTAACTCTTACTTCCAATCTTTCTTGGAAACCATATATCAAACGGTTGCAAAATTAGCATCTGCTAAGGTTGCATCTCTTTATCGAGCTCGCCACTTTCTTACTCTGGATTCTATTCTCTATCTCTATAAATCTCAAATCCGGCCTTGTATGGAATACTGTTGCCATATCTGGGGCGGATCTTCTAATGATGCCCTTTCTCTTTTAGACAAGGTGCAAAAACGCATTGTAAACATAGTTGGACCTGCTCTTGCAGCCAACCTCCAACCATTATCACATTGTCGTAAAGTTGCTTCTCTTTCTCTTTTCTACAAATACTATAATGGGCACTGCTCGAAAGAGCTAGCGTCTCTTGTGCCATCTACTAAAATTCATTCTCGTGTTACTCGTCATTCAATTAAGTGTCATCCTTTTTCTGTGACTGTTCCTAAGTGCTCCAAAAACGCTTATTCGTCTAGTTTTTTTCCTCGAACATCAGCTCTTTGGAATTCGCTTTCTTCATCTTGCTTTCCTGATTCATATAATTTGCAATCTTTTAAATCGTCCGTCAATTGTTATCTTGCTCTACAATCTTCATCTTTTCTCTGACAGTAACTTCCAACTTTAATTAGTGGCTGCTTGCAGCCTTGTTGGAAGCGAAGATGTTTAAAAAAAAAAAAAAAAAAAAAAAATTATAATTAAACATTTATAAAGTATAAAAATATTCCTGAAAAATAAAACAGAAAAATATTCCTATGAATAACCCAGCAACAATAGAAAATTTTTATTGAAACTTAATTGTATCTAAAAAATTGTATCTACTTTTTTAAACGTCATAATGTAATGACCTTTTTTTTTTTTTAGCCGCACCTAAATTCCCAATTTGGCTAAAACGCTGTATGAATTTTTTTTCTGGCTAACACCCCGGTAATGTATAAATATAGTTTTGTAACATTAGTTATGAGGCATAAATATATTGTTTTGAAGTGCCATAAAAAAAAAAAAAATTTTAATTTTAGATCAAACAATTATTGATTCTTATTTAGCAATTCAGTTTCTTAGAAGCATTATGTAACTACCTAAAAACGGTGCTGCAATCCTCTGACTAGTTTGAAAAAGATATTCTAGTTAACAAGTTTTAAATTTTTAATTAACAACTTTTTAATACAGTTTAGTAAAAATGTTCATTTTTTATATATTTATTTTATACTAAGTTTAGTTTAACTTATGCAGTTTGATCCAATTTTAACTAAAATGAATCAAACTTACTGATAGACTTTAATAGCAATTGCTGTTTCTGGGACGAGAAATTTCCAACATTTTGTACATTTTTTTCCCTCAACAATAAAGATGAAAAGGGTATCTGATGGTGATGATTTTGCTCTAACATTTGACTTCCTCAATAAATAAAAAAATGAAACTATTTTTGTTTATTGAAGAAGTATATATACAAAAGAAGATGCAACTCTATTTGAACAGCTTTTATCTTTTCAGTGAAAGTTTAAACTTTGCAAGTGAAATGTTAGTAAATTTACTAATATATAAATATAATAATAATAAATAATAATAAAGGTTGCTTGATTTTTGTTGTGAAATAAAAGGTCCTCAAAAAGTTTAAGCCTTTAAAAGAAAAAAAAATTTGACTGACGATATTTTAAAATTAAAAAACTGTTATCAAATAATTATGACTGTGTTGTTTTCTTCTTATCATTGAATTTAGCACCTTCAAGTAAGTTCAGGTGGCGATTTTCAGTCATGTTGAATATTTATTAAAACTTCTGTTGGAGGAATATGATATTCCTCTAATAGAAGTTCTAGTAATTGTATTCAAGTTTTAGTAGTTTAAACTTCAAAACGACATGTCTTTATTATGCTTCAAGAGACCAGATCCATCTTTTTACTAAGATAGCCAAAGATCTCCTTAGACTATTTTATTTGGAAAAAAATTTGAATCCATGAGACTTGGGCAACTCTGGGAGATAGTGAAGGTGCAACCTATGGTAACCAGTGGTTAAAGCGAAAAGTTTTAAAGCGAAAAGACGTTAAAGCGAACTTTCTTTTTGTTCCTTTTTATTTAAATAATATTTTAGATAATATAGCCTGGTTTTTATGTTAACTTATAAAACGTTGTAGTTAAATAACCTTTTATCAATAAATATATTTTTTGTCAACAATTTTATATTATTAATTTTACTACTTTAGGTATCTTAAAATATATAAAAAATTCATTATTATCATAAAATTTTTCTATTAGTTTTTTTGCTAATAGAAACCAGTAACTTTTTTGCTTAAACATTTTTTGCTTTAATGACCCTGAACCAATATACTGTATAAACTTTTGAAACTTATATAAACTTATATATTGGACAAAAAATGAAGCCACTTTTTTTATCTATCAATATAGCCAAGAGCAAAAGCTGAAGCTGATGTGTGGAATAAAAGTTAAATATGCAAGTTTAGAGCATCAAAAGTTCCCAATAAGTTGAAGATAGTTCAAAAAAACACTTTAATAATTATAAAATACTTATAAAAGTTTTTTTGATAAACCTTGGTTTATTAAAAAGTATTATAATTCATAAAAATGCTTCAAAAGGGTCTGTCGTTTTACTTTTCTATTCAAAACTTTAATTCTAATCGGAAATGAATTTAGGAAATATAAGTTATTACTTTACGAGTATACTAATTTCCTCCTAACACTTTTACATAAATAGTATTTACATTTAAAATATATTTACTTTATTTAACATGGCCGATGACACAGGTTCCAAAGTGGGGGAGCACAATCGTAAATTTCTAAAAAAAGTCCTTCATATCTATAATTTTATTTAAAAAAAAAAAATCCTTTTAAAAAAAACTTTCTAACTCCCCTGGTGTCGTCGGCCCTGTTTAAGGAAAGAAAAGTTAGATAATTGTTTACAAATTTAAATTGCCATTTGTAAAAACGGCACAAGCTGCTTCACTTTTCGGACATCTAGTTTATATAATTGTTATATCATTGTATTATATTTTTAATTATTTTAATTAATATGTCATCGATGGAAACAGAACATAAAAGTTGACTGATCATTTTATAATCTAAAAATTACCATTTTTTTTTTGATGTTTTAGATATATCATACTGTCCTTTTCATCCCCCCTTGACCTTACTCCCCTCTAACCTTGAAAGGGGAGGCAAAAGGGACAGTTTGGTGACACCCACCCACCCCCACCCATGAGGCACAGCACTTATAACATCCTACAACTCAGCTTAAGAACAGTTTTTCATTCGATTGGTTGATCTTCACTGAAAGGAATTTCCAGTAGCCTCAAAGTCTGCCCTGAATAAGATGATTGTTGATGATAGAAAAATAATTTTTGATTGCCTAGTGCATAGTAGTAGTATGTAGTACACGAAAAATATTGTACTGAAGATTTATTAAGCGCAGTATTATTTATAAATATAAAAACTATATAAAATTTAGCAGATTTATTGTTTTGTAACAATCAACATCGGCTGTGCCAATATATATACATATATATATATACATATATATACATATATATACACATATATATACATATATATATATATATATATATATATATATATGTGTGTATATATATATATGTGTGTATATATATATATATATATATATATATATATATATATATATATATATATATATATATATATATTGCGTCTCCGCAAAATACTAAAGTTGTTAATTAAAAAGAAATAAAAATGCATCTTTTTAGTGAAATAAAAACTAATTTATTTCAGGAACTGAGGAGATGCAAAAAATTCCCTGCTGTTTTTAACCTTGTTAATAGTATGAAGATTTCAACATTAAAACTTTTAAGATAAAAAATTGTTCAAAATAAACCTGTTTAATTTTACTGCAAAAATCTTTTTCGGTTATTGTTCCATTTAAACTAATTATTCTTTTTTATAATTACTATTTATTACTAACCTTTTTAAATCATTTTTTATTCACGATTTAAAAAAATGCTAATCAATATTTTAAAGCTTGTTTACCGATACAAAAAACAGTGTGTTTATTAAACATACTAAAAAAACCATATAAAAAAAAAATATATATATTTTCATGCACGGATGTTAAGTTCCTTTCAATTACGAGTAACAAATTTCAATTATGTAAATAAGAAAAAAATGACACAACTTACTCTCTTTTTTTGACGAAAGGCAAATCATCAGAATCTACAAATTGGTTAAAATTACATTAGAAATAGTAGAGGAAGAATATTAGAAAAAATGAAATAACAAATAATGAAAAAAAGTAAATAATAGCAACAGTAAAGGAAAAAGTTTTACAAAAAAGAAATTTAAAAAGTAAAAAATGATTTTTTTCTTAACAATAAAAACAAGTAAAAACTGGAGGTCTAAATCTCAATAAAAAATATTTCAATAGTTAATTAATGAAGTTTTATATAAACTCACCAATAACAGCTTATAAAAGTATAATTAAATTCTAAATTCAATTATTTATCTATCTTTTTTTTTTAAATCCTTAGAAAAATAAAAATTGAATACTTTACACTTTAGTATAAGTATAAAGGTGTAAATATATTCATGGTGTTTTTAACTTTGTACAACCATTTTGTAAGATAATAACACCATCTTTTATTTAAACTTATGAAAAAAGCTTTTATAATATAATAAGCTTTTATAATATAATAAGCTTTTATAATATCATTTTATAATTTTATATATACAGCGTTTTGTTTTTTAAGAAAATAAAAACGATAAAAATTTAAATATTAACAGGAATGTAATAATAGGAAAGAAAGAACTTTTTTCCTCTGCACTATTAGTCTATTAAATTTTTTTTTTCTCCTTATTCTTTCCATTTTTTGACTTGCTTGTTTTACTTATTTATTAACTTTAGCTTGATCAACTTTGCTTATATCTATATATCACACGGATTTAAGAGTAGTACTCTACATTATCTTCTCAAAAGATTGTCTTATATCTCGAGAGAGAAGAATACACATGTGCTTTTTGGTAATTTTATGCAGTTTAAAATACTTCTTGTCAAACTCTGTTTGACTTGCTTCAAAGTAAGCGGAGATGACTTTAATCAAGCTCTTGCTAATTGACAATTGTGGCTAGATAGCTCAATTGGGTAGAGTGTCAAACAAAAGGTTAATACCCAAACTGGTGTGCGATACGAGTTCAAATCCTGCCACCGCACCGTTAGACGAAATCCCGATTTCATGGCCAAAAGTCAAATTTTTGAGTTTTATACTTTCATCTTTTTATGTTCAGATCTTGTTTACAGATAGTCCTAGAACAAAATTCCAAACAGGGCAGGTATATACCTGCTCTAGGATGGCCTGTACATCAGGTCACATTTAGCCTCCGTTCGTACACACTAAACAAGTGGACACATCGAAAAATTCTTGCCTGTTTTAATGTGCTGTTAAACTGAAGAAACTTTTTCATTTGGAATTCGGCAAAATGGAATCACTTTCTGGAGGTATGTAGAATATATGGTTATGCACGGTTATTGCTAATTTTAATTTTTTTAATATTTAAATCGAGCGACAAGTAAACATAAAAAGTTGTACATTTTTTATCTAAAATCGATTTTCTAATGTAGTTTTAAAAATTTAACCGCGGTTATCCACCTTCTTTCGACAAGGAATTGATAGTGTATAGTGTTGAATATAAAATATTAAAAAACTGGCTGTCATTGAGTGCCATGTTAATAGTGAGACTAGTTTTTATGGAGGAATGCGTGGTGCAACATTAATCTATTAACATACAATAATACCTTATAATGGTGATGGAAATAAGTGAACTAACATTATTTAATGGCACTAATTACATTAATACAATAATTAAAAATAAATTAAAAAAATTAATACAATAATTTATTATTTTAAATATATGCTTTACAAGTTACTTCTCCCTCCGTTTTATGATCATCTTAAAATTTTATAAAATAGTCCTCAAAGAACTCTTAGCAGTTATAACAGTATTTTTTTTAGAAATCTTCAAATGTGGAATAGTCAAGAAAAGATATATTCTTTATGGTGAAAGACAGTTTAAAAAATGAATATAAATTCATCGTTGATGTTTTGACAGATGCAATTTTCAAAAAAACGGAACATATGATACAAGTAGGCGAGGATGAAATGTCATTACCACGCTTATTTGCAAATTTTCGATCGAGATGAAGAGCAGTAGGAAGACGGGAAGAATTTTTTCTGAAAAAAAATGAAGAACGATTGAAGGACACTGTACAATTTTCAAAATTATCCAATACTGAATGCACAACACCTGAGAAGATTGTGAAGAATGATAATAAAAAAAGGAACATGTGAGCGACCTTCGCAATCCTTTGCTTCATCCAGTGATAGATCAAAGAGGCGAAAGACTCAAGAAATACGTTCTACTTTTTCTACAGAAGAATTGGCATATCCTGCTCAAATGAGTTTAAGGACTTCTGGTCAAGTACATGCTGCTCAAGTTGTTAAAGATGTCACGTTAACAACCCCAACAAGAGCCTCAAAATATATATCCGCTGTTCATTCACAAAATGAAGTACCTTTAACCCCAGACAAAGCACTTTCTTTAATGATTGAGAAAGGAGAATCAAAGCACTCTTATAAACTATCAAGAAATGTAGCTAGAGCACATAAATGCAAATTATACCCATCATACCTTGAAGTAGAAAAAGCAAAAAAACATCCATCAGTTGTGTACACAACTGTTAGTGAGTCATGCGCACAAAATGAACTACAGGCTTTACTTGATCATACTACATCTAGAATTATACAACTTCAGGTTGATGTCATTGATACTCTAAATCTAGAAATTCTGCAAAAATTAGTACTTCACTGTAAATGGGGATGTGATGGAAGCAGCTGTCAAAGTATTTATAAACAAAAATTTACTGAGACTGGAAAATCTGATGAAAGCATTTCTTATACACAACAATCACGAGACAGGTGAAGTAACTATTGTGTGGAAAAATCCAAGACCATCATCTCCGCGATTCTGCAGACCAATACAATTGCAGTTTGTACATGAAGATGTACAGTCAACATTGAAAGAAGTTACCAACATTGAACTGCAGATTGAGGGTCTTGCACCATATGCTAATGAACAAAATGGAAAATCCATTTCAGTAACTTATTGTATGTCTTTTACGATGATAGACGGTAAAGTCTGTAATGCAGTAACTGGTACCACTTCTACACAACACTGCTTCCTGTGCAAAGCTTCCTCTAAAGAATTTAATGACATCAACATCATTATAAAAATGGACATTACAACAGATAATTTAAGATTTGGCATATCTACATTGCATGCATGGATTCGCTTTTTCGAGTGCTGTTTGCATGTGTCGTATAAGCTAACAACTGAAAAGTGGCAAGCTCGTCGAGAGGAAGATAAAACGAATGTGAAAATACGTAAGGAAGAAATACAGACTTAATTTAGGATAAAACTGGGACTTATCGTTGATCAACCAAAGCCAGGATATGGAAGCTCTAACAATGGAAATACAGCGCGCCGCTTTTTTCAAAATGCTGCTATATCTGCTGAAATAACAGGAGTCTATGAAAATTTAATTCACCAATTTCATGTAATTTTGCAGGTAATTTTGAGCGGGTTTGATACAGATGATGAAAAAATCAAAATTGCCCCAGAGACCGGCAAAATCTCTACATCAAGAAGCTATAGAATTGTTAAAACAACCTGAAGTCACCAGACAAGAGACAAGGAACGATTCCCATTTAGATACAAGTGGTTCAACATCAGATTCTGAATTGAATGATTTGAACATTGATGAATATGACATACGTGATTTTTGTTACTAAGATTAAATAAACGATTTTTTTACATATATGTGACTCTATCTTTTACCAATTTAAAAAAAATAATAAAATTAAAATAACAAATTTTTGTTTTTTTATTAATAGTGTAAATTTAGAAATAATTTTACAATGCTTTTGCTCTAATTTAACTCCTAAATCATAAGCAATGACCTTGAAAACCAAACTACATAAGATTTCATATTTTCAACGAATGAACAGTTATGGCCGCCATATTGGAGCCGCCATTTTGAATTTTTTAAATCTGACCTCAGATTCGTAATCAGCGACCTCGAAAACCCTCATGTAGGTAATTTGGGACTTTTGGCCACAAAATCAGGATTTCGTCCCACTGTGCACCGCTAACTCAGCGGTGTTGGTCAAAATTGGACACTACTTTGGATTAGCCTTAATGACTATTAGAGGTTGTTCTTATGCTAAGCCAATATCTTTGGATATAAGAGCATTGTATAGAAAAATATAGCATGAAAATTCAAACAAATAAAACAAATAAATAAAAAATTAACAAAATATAGATGCCGTTGATAAACATGGTTCTTGCTGGAAGGTGAGCATTATTACAATACAACTAATTTGAAGAATTAAAATTTTTTATTTAATCATTTGCATATATCTAGAAATGTGAATTACAGAGGTATTAAAGTTTTTGTTTTTGAAAAAGTTTTAAATATAATTTGACACTTGATTTTGACTGGTTTTGCTTTTTTTTTTCCTTGCTTTTTAACGCTACTCTTTATTTTATAGTAACTCATATACTTTATACCTTTATAGTGGATGCTGGCAGTTTGGTTGGCAGTGAATAAGTTTAAGAAAAAAAAGTCAAAAATTAAATTATTTTAGGTCGCTTAACTTTAGCATTATACTTTACCATTTTAAAGTATTGGATACAGTACGTAGCATTATGCTTTAGAGAAACATATATGAAAAAAAATTTATATTATTAAAACTGTTTGGCTTTCTTTTATATTTGAGACAAGAATAATTCATTAAGATATACAGAAAATTTTTTACGTGTAAATATAAAAGCACAATTAAAGATTGTTAAAACAATTAAAAGTTGAGTTTTTTTTTTAATGAACAAAAATAAACCCTTACGCCCCTCAGTGTTTCCAACAATGTTTTACTTTTTCCACTAATCAAAAGCGATACGAAAACAAGTCCAGCAACTCAAAATTGCACAAATTAATTTTGCAAACGTATCAACTTTCAAAAAAAAAAAATTGTACTTAGATACTAGAAAAGCTAATTTAAAAAATTCATTCTACAAGATGCTAGAAATAATCAACTTAACATTATTATGTATTACACAATTAAACATTGAATATATATTGTCAATGTAACTAACTTTTTATGTTTACAATTGTATATACATATTCGACAATAATTTTTATCATTAAATGTGACACATTTATTGTTTTTATTTAAATGACTCATGAATGCACTGTGAAATTTATAAAAGTTTAGTAAAAGGTAAACAAACATAGTTGGTATTTTTAAACTTAAGTCCAAATTGAAAAAAGATTTTCTTTAACCATTTGTAAAAACTATTTTATAGTTTGTATTTTACTATGTAATGTTATTTAAACAGTAATTATTGTATATTTAATATTAGTAGTTATTGTTCTAAATTTATAGACACTTTAAACAATTGTAGTGAGCAATCAATACTTATTTTAAATGATTTAAATATTAATATAGGAGAAAGCCGAAAAAATTTGAACCTGAAACCAACCACCTCCCTCAACTCATCAACTTAAATTAAAACTCATATTGTCAGCTTTTTATTATGCATAAATAAGTATTTTTCAGAACAAAAACAAAAATCTCTTGTTTTTCTTGTTTTTTTTTAATAAAGACTATAATATAACCATTGTGGTAGTTTTGTTAAAAAGCTGATGTGAAAAGTGAATCAACCACAACCAAAATAATACACATCTTATTGTTATTTGAAATTTCAACTGTTTGTTTGACTACACAAGATGCAAGAAGGACTTTAAGAAAAAAAGATGATTTTAAAGGATGCTAGAAATGGCTAAATATTTTTATATCACTGGTTATTGATTTGACCTTTATATATTTTTAATCTAAATATTTATCAACTATTATTTTTCTGATTTTGTAAAATTAAATTTTGTAAAAATAAATTATTAAAAAATTATTTTAAAACTAAAATTACTTGTTTGCAGTTATCTTTGTAATTCTTAAATATTGTAAACAAACAACCCCGAACAGAACTTTCAAAATGAAGAGACACAATGAAAAGGATATTTTAAATCAGATTTCAAGCCCCAGTGGGTTTGCATGTTGTAAACTTACATAGCAAATAGTACAAATAGTAAGAAAAAAAAATCCAAAATGGAATTAAACAGTTTAAAACAAACTATTACTTGGTATTATTAGTTTTACAAACTATTTATAAGTTTTAAATTCGAAAATAAGTTCAAAAATTTCTGTCAGACATTAAAAAGAAAAAACATTTAAACTGGAAAATAAAATAGAGTTTAATAAATGATCTATAAAAAAAACATTTTTGGTATATTTGGCATCTGTCGAGCCATAAAAAGAACTAGTCAGAGTAGCGGAATAAGCCCAACAGCATCTAGAAGCACTGGCCAAAGCAGCATTTAAAGCACTGAAAGTTGATAACTTTCTACAATAATAAAAAGACTATTAACTAAACAGCTTTGTTACTTTCAAAATTAACTGTTGATAAGTAAACAAAATATGATTTAAAAAAATTATCAAAAATCCTTTTTTGTTGCCCAGTGACGCTTCAAAATGGAAAAGAGTCCGAGTTGCATTGTACAAATAAAGAGAAGTTAAAGTCCCAAATTTTAAACCTCTAACGTTTAATGATTTAAGCAGAAACTCATAAAGTTAGCTATAAGATTAATTTTACTATGTTTGATTTGAAGATAATGAATGTTATTAGTTGAGATATTATGAAAAAAAGATAGCGAGTAGCTGTGGTGCAGTGGTATTGTTATACTTGCAAAAAAAGGAGGCGTGAAATTCTTAATTAAATACTTATCCGCAATGCTTTGTGACAAGAATGTTAGATCTCCTTGGAGCATCTTAATAATTAGATGAAAAATAAAATGTTCTCACAGATAAGAATTCCACTTAATCCTATATTGTTTGTGAAACAAAGCCTTCCCAAATGAAAAATGCTGATAGAATAAGACTTGTGGAAAGGAACGAAAGACATTATTCATGGAAATAAGTTCATTGGTGAATTAGTAATTTTGAATATCTTCTACATTTGAGATTCAAAATAAACATTTATAGGTTTCGAAAAGAACAAATAATGAAAAAACAAACGTAGGAAGTATAAAAAAAGTAGACTAGCCGAGGATATTGGGTAACACAAATAATAGAAATAATGCAAAACAAGTACTTTAATATACTTAGAAATTTTCGCTAACATTATTGTCGTTAATAAAGAAATTGAAAAGAGATATGAACTATTACTTTCCGATTATGATACTGACTCTGAAAGATTTTAGAATTAGTGCTTACTACTTAAAAAGACATCAATAATTTAACACTTTCTCTTAATTACTTTTTATAACCACCAGCATTTTATGTTTTGTGTTTACAAATTACGAGAGTTCAACTCTTCAAATTCTCTAAATTCTCGTTAGACTATTTTAGAAGAAGGTTAAATAAAAGTTATCCGTAATGCCAGGTTAAAATATTCTTTTAAGTTTTTTAGGTTAAATATTAAAAAGAACCGAATGACCCATTTAATCATTCAAACTGATGTCTATTTTATTTTTAGTACACTTCTAACCATTTTATTAAGGTATAATTTTTCTTTAATTATATTTATTGATTATATAATTTAAAATTAATAATGAACGGCTTCATACTTTGAGAGTTATCAAATATTTTGATGTATTGATTGACTGCAATCATTCATAGAAATCTCGAGATAATGGTATGCTTTTAATAATTCGTCATTATGTCAATAAATTTACACTAAAGACTAAATTTATTGACCAAATTATTTTTAAAAAATTCTGAAAAACATTTTATTTTAACTTTTAGGCATTAGAATCCTTACTATTAAAATATTCTTTTAATTTTCTTTTCGTTATTACTATAATTATCATTAGCATTTTTTGTTTGTGTAGTGTTAACGGTCAATGTGTTTTAATATATGTCTTTACTTACTATTACTTATAGTATTAAAAAATGGTGTCATTCCCTTGATCAGATTTCTGTATGAGTGATACCATCCTAATAAATCATTAACTTATTATTATAAATAGTGTTATGCCTATAACTACCATTATAATATTTATTATTATTATTATTATTGTTATTGTTATTGTTATTATTATTATTATTACTATTATTATTATTTTCATAGTAACAATTGTAAACATACTTATTATTACTATTACAATAGTTTGCATTAATTTTGTTATCTTTTATTATTATTTTATATTATTGTTATGACAACTATTATTATTGTTATTTATATTATTATTAATAATATATTGCAAAAATGATTTAAGGAAAATAAATAGCTTGTTGTTGTTGGTGTTTTATAAATAAATTTTATTATTATAAATTTTAAATTTTTACGACACAATTTATCATTATAACTATTTTGAAAAGTTAATATAAATATGTATAGAATTTTGATCGTTATAAAATTTAAACCGCCATATATAAATTTGCACAAGTTACTTAATATTATTAGTGAGCATTCAACTTTTTTTTAAATAAAATTAATATACAACCAAAAAAAAAAGTAAAACAATTATAAAAAAGTAAAACGAGTAAAAAAGAATGAAATATTTGTTCTTTTGCTCTTCATTAATTATTGAATAAATCTTTCTTAAATATTTTTCAATTATGTATTAAAGAATCTTTTTCTGAATGAGATGATATAAAATGTTAAATAAAAATAAGTTTTTTTATGTAAATTGTGAAAATTTTGACATCGCACTAATTAATTTTCATTTTTTAAAAAAATGGGCATCAAACTCTTGGTAATTAAAACGCAAGACTGTATAACTTTTTTACACCAGTAAGGAAGCGATACACTATGGGGTTAAATGAAATGCCCTTATTGTTAAATTGTTAATATTATTATTTAGTAATGTGTAAACTAAACAATGAATATTATTGTAGTTGTTTGATTGTATTTTATTTTAATCATAAATAGACACTTGACACATTCCATAAACGTGCTAATCACTTCAACAGTTTTATGCAGACACAAAGTTTAGCGATTTGACAAAAGTATGCTTTCATCTGCAACCAAAGCTTATCAGCTTTGGTGAAGTATTTACTTGCAAGCAAGTAGTAAAAGGATTTTAAAATATCTGTTTTCTACACTCTACATCAAAGCTTCTTAAACTATGGGTCGCAACCGCTAATAGGGTTGCTTAACAAAATATTGGGGTCGCTAGGTTTTAATGTAAAGTAATTAAATGCATGAACTTCTATAATTGTTTATGTTTTTGTATCCATAGGGCAAAATGGGAACACCTTGTTATAACCAATAAAAAGTCAGTAAAAAATTACCAATCAATTTAGTAATTTCTAGTAATCGTATTTCTTTAAAATATAATGACACATGTTTACAAAAAAGTAACATTTTTTGTCATAGCCATTTTTAGTTTTGCAGCAGTTTAAAGTGTAACTGCCAAGCGAGATAATGTTATTTTTGGAGTTGATGGTTCCAATTTTCATTGAGCGAATTAATGTAGTGTAGTCGCTTTTCTAGAGTAGTTCATTGTCTCAATTCTTTTCATACAATTTTTAGTTTCCAGTTTCATATTTTTGTGTTTCTAAACAAATTATAGAACTAAATTTTTTTATATGAACGTATATTGTTGCCAAATCAGTAAAAGATCAAAATATTTAATATTTTTGTTTTATATTTATCTTGAGTCAGCAATAAGTCTATATAATATTTGAAATGTTATATATAATAATTTACAAGCTGATACATTAATTATTAATCAAAAGTTACCCGTTATTTACTTGTTTCATTGTTATCAAAAAAATTACAAAATGTTTTGGCCAAACCTTTTAAAGAAAATTCACTTCTAGGATTATTGACATATGGAAGCAAATACATTTGATGGCAACTTAACAGATTCCAAAACTCTCAGCAAAACCGAGTTTTTGCACGCTAACACAAGGTATTTGTTAATAGTGAGAGTTCGTAAAATTAGATTGTAATGTACTGGCATCAAATTTAGCTGGTTTTTATGAATTTGGCTAGTTCTTTAACTTTGCTAACCAAATTTACAAGAAAATATAGATTATTAGTTCCTTCCAATAACACTGGAAATTCAAGAAGAGAACTTTTAAATTTAATATATAAAACTATTCTGCAAATTTCATTCTCTGAGAAAAAAAGTTCTTCAAATTTATAAAAGAATTTATTTAAATGGTTTTTGTTTTCCAAATCATTAGGAAAAAAAAAAAGCTCACCAGATTTTAGAATATCAGCAAGTAAAGGTTTTCTTATTGTTCTAAGTTGCTGGGCAAATTTATTCAAATTATTGGACCCAACAACACCACGCTGTTCTAAAATTTTTATTAACTGCATAGGCGATGTAACATCATTTGGATTGACAGCGTTTAAATATAAAAGTTTTTCAACATCATCTTCTGTCAAATAATTAATAATTGTTATAATATTACAACGATAGACATAATCTCCATAGTTTTTAGCCATGTTCTGTTTACAACACCATTTTATTTATTTTATACAACCAAACTAAAAAAAAAAGGAACTTTCAAATATGACATAAGACAATACTGACCTTATTTCTAATTTAAATTTTACATTTTATATTTTCAAATAAATGTAAAAATATTTCAATTATAGCAACAGAATATAACAAAAACAAAAAACTAACAATGATAATTTAAAAAAAAAAATTGGTTTACAATTAAAACTAAAAAATTTTATCAAAATAACTTTAGGGATCTTCCATAAATTTCGTATGCAGGTATTGGAGGAGGGGGTTACTTAAAAATGTTCTCTTATCTTAAATGTATCTATTGTTATCTATCTCTCCTAAAACTGGATTTCTCTTTTTTTTTTTCTTCATCAAATGCATTGAATTCCAGAAGTTTAAATTATTATTGTGTTACGTAACAGAGAAATGTCAAAGTAACTAAAAGTTTTTTTGTACTTAATGTTTTGAAAAGTTATATACTTTGTAAAAAATTATGCGTATGTACGTATGCAAAGAGAAAGGGGATTGTTTAAAGCATATAGGCGTACAAGGGAAAGAGGCTTCTAAACCAGTGGTTCTACTTCGTGCGTATTTTATGGATGTCCCCTCAGCATGATTAATGAAAATCAAATAAATAGGTAGTTTATTTTGATCATACTTCTAGTTACACCTTTTGATGAAAGGATAAATGAAAAACATTACTTAATATAAAATTAATACAAATTTCAATACTTAACAGTGATTTGTGAACCATTTTAGAAATTTGGATGTACAATTAAATTAGATTTGTCACATTTTTATATATTTTTAAACTAGTTTCTAATAAAACAAACTGATAACTTTAATTTTAAAAAAAAAACTCCATAAATAAATTATATTTAATTAAAAAATTGTGACTATAATTTAAAAAAATATAAAGCAAAAGAAAGGGATTGAGGGAAAATAATTATTCTTTCCCTCAATCCTCAATTTCCCACCATTATTTTGTTTTTAGTAAAGAATGAAATAAACTGAATAAAAATTAATAACATCAAGTGAAATTTTTCTAATGTATAAACATAAACCATAAGAAACTTTAAAAGCTAAGCCTGTAGTTGTTTATAATCAAAAAATTTTACGTTAGGTGCGAAAAAATTGTGAAACAAATGCGAACATTATATACTCTTCGTGCTTTTTTTTTTGTTGACAAAATATCAGGAACGTTTTATGTGGTACAAGTTTATAATATAGGTCTTCTGATTGTGGTAGTAAAAAATTCTTCAATTATAACAAATTTGTGTGTAGCCTGAAGGTTTGCATCTTTTTAAGGTTTAATTGGTACAAAACAAAGTTTTTCTAATATTTCAATATGTCTTTTTATATACATATGTCGTGGAAGTGGTAGAGAATATTTTCTTTGAAAAAAAAATTTTTAATTTATCTAATAGATCAAATTATTTTTTATCTATTATTTTTGATTGATATTCATTAGATACTTATTATTGCCTTAAAAAAAAATTTTATATTTATTCATTAGATTTTTATATTAGGTTGCAGGATCTAAACAAAAAAACTCAAAAAAAAAAATTAGATTAATTCAACAGAGCACCTTAAAAGAATAATCAAAAAAAAGTTCCTGCCGTCAGTGTGACCATTATGCCTCAGGTGCATTATTTAATATTTTATTTTTTATTCTTTTTTTATTAACTCTGTTTCAATAATTAGTTTGCTCAGTTTCATTGTTGTTAGTGATGATTAGTTGAATCTTTTAAATTAATTCTTATATAAGTGATTGAAGCTATAGATGATTGTAGATTGTTTGCTTTTTCATTGATTTATATATGAATTATTATTATTATTATTATTATTATTATTATTATTATTATTATTATATATGCATATGTATATATATATATATATATATATATATATATATATATATATATACATATATATATATATATATATATATATATATATATATATATATATACACACACACATATACACATATACACACACACACACACACACACACACACACACACACACACACACACACACACACACACAGACATATATGGGTAAATTTTTGAATTGAATGCGAACCATAATGGGATATGATAGAGTATTAGTAGTATGTACATCTATACTTGAGATATTTTTTACTACAATCTAATATTCTACGGCGTTATTCATAGTATTTGTATTCAAGGAGATATTTCTGAGAAAAACATGTGTGAAATGTATAATTAGAGCTCGTGGTCACTTTGTATAGAAACTTGTCCTCCATAAGAATTGTGATTAAATTACTCTCATAAAAAAACTTATTAAAAGTATAATTTTCCTTATATTGTTAGACTGCGAAATGCTGATAGATAACTTTCTTGAACTATATATATTTATCTGACATGTTGTAGGTTAAAAATTTTTGTTTTGAACTAGATTAATTTGCAATAAGTAGGTTGGTATAATTTTCCGTGTCATTAAAATTTAGTTTGATTGTGTATTATGCAGCATCAGATCAGCATGATATCCCAAATGTGTCCATAAAATGATGTATAGCTCTTATAATGATTTTTTTAATTGGATATATTAGCAACAGTCTGCCATGTTTAAACAGTAAAAAGTTTTTAACAACAATGTTTACAAAATGTATGCTTCCCTCTGGTGCAATTTTGTATTTTCTTAATTCAAACTTATTGAGTTTCTTACTCCTGTTCTGTTATGGCCATTTTATGTATCTAAAATGTAAATTTAAACTTTTCTTTGATAACAGCAGTCTTTTAAAGTCTTTTAAAGTGTTTCAATATATATAATTTTTGGACTTGGTTTTGATTTAAAAGTTAACTACTTTACTTTTACAAATTTTTATAGCTTTTTATAATGAGAAACTACAATTTCTTATTCTGTTATATTAATTATTTCAAAAGTTCTTATTTTATTATTTGGAAATGCTTATTCTATTACAATTTACTTTTAAAAGTTACAAACATCTTCACCATAGATAAAATTACATTATTAATTCATTTTTTGGAAAAGAAACGTATCAAACGTTCAATATCTTTTTAAAATTGCACATTCTTTCTATTTTTTATTGGCTTCAGATCCATTTTTATTAAGATCATCTGTTTGTTTGTTTTTTTGCTTTTGTCTCTGTTTATCTTTTAAACTCATTAGATTGAATGACTTAAGTTTTTCAATTTGATAGTCAACCATCTATTTTATTCAGATAATACAAGTAACGCATATATGTAGGTATGTAAAGTTGTGACAGATTTTCTCAATAAAAAATAAACAAAAATAAATACTAACCACTAACATCTAAAATTTATTTAACTATTATAATATAAGCAAATTTATATAGATATAATAGTATTATATCTATATAAATTTGCTGCCTTTATTTATTGCATTTGTATTTATATAACAATGTTATATAATACTGAGTATTAATGCGTAATATAAACAGATGTAATTAAAAGCTCAAATAAATTAATAATACAAAAAAAAAAACATTTAAAATCAACAATTAAAACCAAGAAAAAGAGCAATTAAAAGTTTTAGATAAGTTTAAAAATGTATAACTTGAGTTAACAAGGTATTACTCGATTAAAGTTTGATTTTTTATTTAACATGCAAATTAGTTAATTAATATCCAAAAAATGCGTTGAACGGATCTTATTACTTTGTACACACACAAGGTTAGCAGACTTTAACATCCCTCAGAATTAGGTCGTATTTTTCGGTTACCGGATTATTTTTTATTCTATATATTGTCGCAAAACATTAGCGGACCATACGTCCCTAAGTCCTAGAGATGTTAAAATTTTTATTTATCTAATTTAAGTTGCAAGTACTAATAACATTTTTTTTAATAAAGCGAGTACCATCACTTTCTCCATTTTTATTTTATATTGAATTTAATATTTTTAACTCTATTTTAAACTGACTCATAGTCAATTCATTAACTCAATTTAACTATTAGAAGTTTATATTAAATAAATTTATTAAATAATATATAAAATTATTGGGGTATTTATTGGAATTTATTGTTTGTGTAGATATCTACCAAAAAAACCTTTTTTTTTGGTAGATATCTACACAAACAATTGAAAAATCTAGATTGAAATATAATATATTCAATCTAGATTTTTCATTTTTTTTTTGTAGTTATCTACCAAAAAAAATGGTTTTCTCCAATAAATCCCACAATAATTTCTATAGTAATATAGACTATATTATAGTGTAATAATTTTTATATTAAAATATTTAAGGTAAAGCATAGCTCCACTTTTATAAGTGGTACCCATGTTGCTTCTGGATTTAAATAATAATTGAAGTCCAGAAGCAATAAGGACCTTATCCTTCCAGTTTATTAAGTAAAGGTTTTTTCGATTTAATATCATTGTAACTGATGTGAAGATCTTCAATAAATGTATTTCAATCAAAGCATTGTATTTCAATGAAATGTATTGGTCAATCCAAGTCACAACTAAAGAGGTTTTATGTAATACAGTTGCAATGTGTACAAATAATTTGTCACAAACCTAGGATCACCCTTTTTGCTTCCCTTTTAAAAATAAAACTCAACACCTTACATAAGAGAAAAAATGTTTATGCAATAAAAGTTGTCAAATCTGCGTTATCAGGAATATACCATCCATCTATAGCATGTTTACAAAAAATAAAGATTTAAAGCTTATAGTTAAAAAGCAATAAACTGTCAAGGAAGCTTAAAACTCCAAAATTTCCTGTTGCGCATAAGGTAATTTTTAATTTTTCCAATGACATGTGTTATTTTTGAACAAATGCAAAAAGTTTCTACACTTTAAGAGTTCAAGTGAAAAAAGTGTTCAAACATTAATAAATGTATGCACTTTTATTAACTCATAGTTCTGCTATAATTTAAAATATTAATCTTTAATACAGCTGTATTTATTTTCAAGTTTTTAATTATTTCATTATATATTCATTGTTTTTGTGTTTCTCTTTGATAAATTCAATTTATGAAATAAATGTTAACTTTGTTTAACAATTAACTTTCTTATTTTAATATTTGTAATATTTGTAATATTTTTATTTCTTTTTTATTTTAATATTTGTGCTTTTTTTTAGTCTGATTGCAAAGAATATTTTTATTTTATCTGATGTTGTTTACTGATGTATCATAATTTATTATCTTAGTTTATGATTTGTTTTGGTGACTTTTATTATAATTATCATGACAGTTTATCTTTTCAAAACATTTGATTTAAATAATCTCTAAATATTTTATTGAAACATTAAAAAGCATAAAAAGCAGGCAACATTTTTGTTTAATTTGTTATTATTGGCATTTAAGTTTTAAGTATAAAGTTGGAAAAATCTTGCAAAGTTTATTTTTTGGTTAGGTAATATTTGTTAACAACTGTTAATTTTTTTTAAAAAAAAGGAAAAAGAAAACTGAAGAAAAAACTGCAGAAGTGGATTTGGACACTCATCTTATGAATGCATACATTCTGCGTGAATTGACTTTTATCCATTATAATTTGACTAATCTTGAATAATGATAATTTAAGATTATAGGCACGTGTTTGTTGTGATCCTGTTGATTGGAATGTGTTATCATCATCATAACTGCAGCAAAGAATTTTTTTTACCTCTTTGCTGCGATTATGATAATGTGTACACTCCGATTATGTGAGTATAACCATGTGTTTGATTGCCAAGAGGAACACCTTTTGGCAAAAGATTACAATATGAATGAGATAAAACATTTATAAATGAAGCTTGAAGGAGGGATATCTATGTTCATGTTTCTCAGGTCTTAAAAAATTTCTGGCACTTGAACTGCAGCAAAATATCAACAGGACTGGAAGTCGCGGCAAACAAGCTTTAACCTGGAAAAACTGCTCAAAAATGTTAATTTCTGATCTACTCTGATTAGATCTAAGTTTAATTCAGATCTACTCTAAACATTTTTGTATAAATAGGAGTCGGTCAAACTGTCTGCTCATACTCAGAATTTGATTTAACAACAATAACAAAAATTTTGATTTTAAGGCAAAAACAATAAGTAACAAAAAAAATTATACTTCCAAAATATTCAAAATATATATAGATGTTAACAATTTTTTTTTACTTATTGTAACAGTTACTTCTTTAATCTTTGCTTCCAACAAGGCTGCAAGCAACCACTACTAGAGTTGGAAGTTACTGGAAGAGCCAAGATGAAGTTTATGAAGAAAGATAACGACTCACAGATGATTTGATTGACAGATGGCAAATTATATGAACCAAGAAAAACAAGATGGAGAGAGAAAATTCCAAAGAACATATGTTCAAGAAAAAAACTAGGCAAATAAGAATTTTTAGAGCACTTAGGAATAGTCGCAGTTAAAGGATAAGACTAAATTGAATGATGAGTAATAAAAGAATAAATTTAAGTAGATTGCATAAGAGACGCTCTTTAGAGCTGCACCTATTATAGTATATTTAGAAAAGTGAAAGAGAAGCAACATTACAACAGTGTGATAATGGTTGGAGGCTGGCTGCAACCTTTACTTGTTTACTTATATTATAAGTTATTAATATGCAGATATTTATATGATTCTATAAAGCTCTTACTTATTATAAGATTGTTTGTTCATCATAAGTTGAACTTTCTTACTTATTATAAGGTTGTTTACTCATTATAAGTTGAACTTTCTTATTATAAGACTGTTTGTTCAGTATAAGTTGAATTTTCTTACTTATTATATGATTGTTTACTCATTATAAGTTGAATTTTCTTACTTAATTTATGTGTGAACTCATCTAATAACTATAGTTTTTGAACATAATTATAGGTTTGAATAAATTAATGTTAAGTGATCATTTTATTATATTTAGTGTCAACTTTTTCCTGGATCAACGATGCGACAAAAGAAATTGAATCGAAAGTGGCTCCATGTTTTAACAAGGCAAGAGATCGCTATGATGGTCAAATGTGGTGAGGTATGTAAATGATTGATGTTTCAATCGATGAGAAAAATAACAATCGATGAGAAAAATAACAATAGTTAGAAGGGGAGTGAAGAGGATGGTGAAAAAGATCCTCAACAAAAAATCGGCAGATTTTTTTAAATAAATTTAAATATCATGTTTTAAATAAATATTTATATGAATACTTTAAATATAAATTTCAATAAATAATAACATTTAAATGATGTTTATTAAATTATTTAAATGATGTTTTTAAAATTTTATTAATAAAAAAATTTTCAAAAAGTGCCACGCTATCATCTTTTGATTAGTAGCGTGTGGTGTTTTTTTGTTGTCGCAATAGGACCATCCCTTAATGAACCCTTATATTTGGTGCAGACATTGTTATCAGGTTCCCTAAAGTATTTTTAAGGCGGATGGTGGTGCCGAATCCAACTTTTTTTCTTTTTCTTTTTTTTTTAAATTTTGATTCACTCCCAATAAGGCTGCAAGCAACCACTACTAAGTTGAGGTTTACTTTGCTGTTTGATGGACAACGCGTGATGTTGGTATGACTTATCTGGGTTTATATGTTTCAGTGAAATAACATTTTTTAAATGAGCCATGGGTCTAAACTTTAGTTAGGGGCATATGGATTCTTTTTTAGCTTGATACAATGTTTATCACGTAAATAAACTATAATCACGTAAATATATCTCTTTCGCTAAGATGTTTTGTTTGGTTAAAGAAAACTTATTTTATTGCATAGTATAGGTTTAAGTTTATGCATAAAAATGTTTGCAACACAATAACTTCATTAAATGGTTTTCATGCACTTTTGAGATTCCCAAAAATAATGGAAATGCGCCAAAAAAAATCTGTATTTTGAAGTAACTTCTTATCTTTTTTTTAAATCTGAGCCTCCATATGCTTACAAGTGTTATGCTTATGCAAAAAAAAAACATGAATTTTCTACAAAAAATATTCTTTTTATTGCAAACCTTTATATTACGTTGTATTTCCTGTAGATACCAGATTTAGAAGTGTATGTGCATTTTTTTTTTGAACTAAAGTAAGCTTTCCACGTCCACTAATTTGTATAGTATAGTTTTTATTGAAAACCAGAGGAGTTTTTAGTAATTTCGAAATTACATATAATGTATATATACATTTTTTTTGTCTTACAAATTGCTCTAAACACCTCTGATTTGCTTTATACAACACAAATTAACGGGTGATGCGGAAGTTATCGGACAAAATAAAAACGTCAATAACTTATTTATAAATAAAAAAACAAACTACTATTATATTTTTTTTAAATAAAGCATTTATCTTTTAATGAAAATATATTATTTTTTATATGAAAAAACACCACCATTTGCAACTAATCTCAATTTTCCTCAGACGCCTTTCATATGCGACTGTAAAAAGTTTAAATCATATTTTTGTAGTTTTAGTTTAATGCGATCAATCAAAACTTGCTATGTTGAAGCTTGCCAATCTCCCTCGTAAACCTTCTGTGCCAAATGTCCCCAAAAATTTTCAATTGGTCGTGCTTGAGGCACATTTGGGGGATTGGATTCTTTATCAACGTGATAGACATATTGGTCCATCCAATTTAGAGAATCTTTAGAATAATGAGAACTTGCTAAATCTGGCCAAAATAAATAGTTAAAGTCTCCATGATACTTGTGAATAAATGGAAGAAGTCGTTTTTCTAAACATTCATTAATATAGATTGATGAATTGATTGCTACAGCCTTGGAAGTGCGAAACAATGGCTTGGACATACCACGGCCAGATATGGCTATCCACATTAATAATTTTTTGGAAATTTCTCTTTTCCTATAAAACGAACACTTTCTGGGCATGTCTTTTTGTTGTTTGTGTAGTATCCAGAATTTCCAGGCATGTTGTCCCCTGCAAAACAAAAGTATTTTTCGTCATTGATGACTAGAAGCGATTTTGTGTTATAGAGTTGGTTAACTAGTTTCCTTCTTCTTTTCTTTGCCTTTATTTGTCGTTCTATAATGTATTTTGGAGTCTTTTCACGTTTCCTATATTTAATATTCATTTTTTTTAACTGACGACCAATTGTCGATTGATTTACACCGAATTTAATACCTATTTTTCTCTGATTGACCCCTTTTCGATTGTTGACAAGTCTCGTTAATTCGGCTTTCTTTTCTCTAGTCCAGGATGCCGGACGACCAGGGTGCTTTCTATCAGAAAACGATTGAACAGTTTCAAGTCTTTTTAGGTTATCATATATTGTACTTCGAGCAAATCCTTCCTTTTCAAAATGATTTACGATTTTTTTTTTTATATTAGGTTTATTTACAAAAAAGATTTTTAGTTGCTTTCGAAAAGATTCTCGTTCAGCTGCATTTAACCTCATTTTAAATAATTGTGTTTCAAATAATAAAGTTTAGATTTTATAGAACGTTTATGCCTACGCATAAAACCACAAAAACTAATTATTATGCACAAATAATGAAATTAGGATTTGTCCGATAACTTCCGCATCACCCGTTAGTGGACGCGGATAACCTACTTTAGTTCCAAAAATATTTACATGCACTTCTAAATCTGGTATTTACAGAAGATTAAACGTAATATAAAGGTTTGCCATGAGAAGAATATTTATTTTAGGAAATACATGTTTTTTTTTGTAATGTGAGTTAAATTAATATACCAGCATATTGATAATATCAATATGCTAGTATATTGATTTGATTCACATTAATAAGCTACAAGCATTGCATCTGGTCTCACCGCAATATAGATAGATTAAGTTAATTTGAAGTTTTAAATTCCATGTTCGGTTTTATCTTTCTTTTTTTTTTTTTAATTTTCATTTTTATTTATTTTGTTTTTTTGCCCCCATAAGGCACCATTCACAGAGCACTGCGAAAAAGCATTTAGCAAGAAGTTCACGCGAACCATGGTCCCTATATTTAAATTGCGGAAGGTTTAAAGTTATATCGATTTAAAAGATATTTCTAAACAGTACTTTAAATCACAAAAAATAAATCGTTTTATAATAAAATTATGGAGTATTTAAAATGTCAGTCATTTTTATGTAAGAAAGAGAGAAAAGGTCATCAATAGAGACATTTTTAAATTGAAAAAAAAAAGTAGTTATTGGCGGGTTCGGACGGCATCAAAGCCTATATTGGATTAAAAGGAGAAGGGTTGAATTTTAGCCCTACGTATTTAGATTTTTACAGAAACATAAAGAAATTACTTAAAATCACATTCAACTTGAACGAATCACATTCAACTTGAACTTTTTAGACAAAGAAATAATAGCTCACTTGAATTTCAAGTGAGCTATTATTTCTTTGTCTAAAAAGTTACTTTCCCCTGCATTTTTAAGGTAAGAAACTTTATAAAATATTTTTCTTTTTACTCTGAAAGCTTGATTAATATTCTATTAATTGATTGGTGTACAATAGTTAAAACTGGTTTGTGATACAAGATAAAAGTTAAAATTTATCGTATTTTTGCTAAAAGATTATTTTTTTTAATGGCAACTTTGAACAGCTGCGGGGAAGCGTAAAGTGTTTTAACCTTTTTTTTTTAAAGAAAATGAAAATGTGGTCCGTTTGCAACAATCTTGCCCTAATTTTTCATATTAGATTTTTACAAAAATGGAATTCATGCCATTTTTTGATTATTTCCAATAACAGTGAAACGGAGATCTCTGTTAAATAAACGGAGTATTAATTCGACGGATTGTATCCATTAGGGTAAAGTGTCCTGATTCCGGCCATATCTTTACAATTTCGTTTCTAAAAAAAATGCCACATTTTTGCAATTTTTTTTCCTAAAAATATGTTAACAAATGGGTCTTCAAGACAATCATACACTGTTAGAAAGATATACCTTTCAGCACTCGGGTCTTAATTTTTTTTTATAATAAAAACTGCGTAGACAAACAAAGATAACAAAGGCAAAAGAATTCGACCAAATTACAGCAAATTTGACAAAATATCAGCCTGGCTTTGAATTTTTTTCGATTCTATTTCAAATCAAATAATGCAATTCTTAAATATATTAATTAATTCAAAATATTAAATAATTCTAAATATTATAAAGCGAAAAATGTTTTTAAACTTTTTGTTTTAAATATTCAGCTTTTACCATGCAAGTAACATAAACAATTTATATTAAATGATGTAACCTTATTAACATAAATATCTTACTTGCCACAGGTATTACATTTCAAGAAATTAAATTTAAAATGGAACTTGGTAATTGACTTGAATTCGGTCGATTTACCCTACACGATTGAAACATACCGTAAGTTTAGCGGATACAAAGTTGAAGTCACAGGATCCTTCGTAGCATTGAAATAAAAAACTATTTCGGTTATCCTGACCTAATTGCCATGATGTTTAACAATTGCCCGTAATTTTTTTGTAACAAAATAAACATAACCAAAACATTTTGTAGTGTTTATTTTAAAAGGAACAAATTATTTACACCGATTGGTATTAGAATCAGTCGGGTCTTGAACGAGGTCAAAAGAAATAAATCTTTAGATTGAGTCAAGAGAAATAAACCTTTAGTAAAATAAAAAATAACACTTTGTAACAAAAATCGTAAATCTTCATGTATAACACGTTAACTAAGTGATACACTAAATATAAACTAAACTTTTAGTTGTATTTAACGAGTGTTAATCTCTGCTCAACGACTCCGTAGTCAATTTATCGTACTGTAAGGCATGAACATCTTGCATAAACTGCCAAAATATGATTGTTGACAGATTGATAACCAATATATTCTACTTTATTATTGGGACTGAAACGGGTTTTAATGTCCTCCATACAGTCTAAACATTTAAGTAATTTCTCTTTAAATTTTAATAAATATAAATTTGAATCATGTTGAACAATGTGTCAATAAATACGACGCTGAATTTTATGAAACATGAACAAACAATTATTATATAATACACAGAAATCTATAGAAACAAAAATAAAAATTTCTACACGCGTCAACTCCGTGAACTTATCAAAAGTATTCCGATAATTAGTAGCAAAAGGAGTAATCCATTGTTCTATTCTCTCATTTCTTAATTTAATCCATATCTGTTACGAAGTTACTGTAAACTGTAATACTGGAGATACTCCGTTAACATTTTTAACAGATTTTTTAAAGTGTATTAGCATTGGAAAAAGAATCAAGCGTAAGGAAATAAAATAATTGTGACATTGCCTTGAAAATATAGTGCAATGACTTTACTGCTTTGTCATTATAAAAGATAAATTTGGAAAAATCTAAACAGGTAACAATATCACTGACAATATTACAAATATACAATAAAAAAATATAACCTTATCAAACACTTATCTTATCACAACATTCTTTTTGACTTCTTAAGACTATCAATCTATTTGCTGTGTGCAAAGGTAGACAAGCATCTAAAGAAAATATATTATTTAATATACATGTAAGCATCATATAATGATGAATTAAATGTATCTCATTATAAACTAATAAAAAAAATTTAACTTAATTTCTTTAATCTTACTATCCTTAGGCTCTCTTATATATTAACAGACGTTCAGCTGCTATAATGTTTTTATAGCCGTTTTTTGAAGTAGCATC